>NW_027062698.1:711883-941883 GCF_032884065.1 Artemia franciscana
TATATATATATATATTATAATTTATATATATATATATTATATCTATATATATATATATATATATTATATATATAATGAAACTTCTCCTAGTGCCCTAAAATCTGCCAGATTACTCCAGAAGGGTGGTTCTAGAGATGATCCTTCTAATTTTCGACCGATTGCTCTTTTGTCAGCCTTTAGTAAAGTTAAGTGAAGTATATATATAAATATGCATGTGTGCACGTGTATATGTCTGGTATGTGTGTATTTGTATATGTATGGTATATATATATATATATATATATATATATATATATATATATATATATATATATATATATATATATATATATATATATATATATGTATCCGCGGTAATAGAGCGGATTTTTCAAAAATAGCCACATGGTAATGTTGAATTCTATAATTGTTTAGTTCATATAGGTTTTATTGCAAAGAGTTAATATTTGTGATTTGGTAAAATTTATCACATTTAGTCTACCTATTGTTGCTAAGAAGAAGAGTATATTAACAGGATAAGCTTGTTTTGGTGTTTATTGGTTGTTCTACATTTGCTGGGGGTTTTTTCATAGGCATGTATTTTGGGGGTGATACCTGACACGGGGTGCCATGGATATTCTGTGGTAGGCACAACACTTGACTGGGTAGAGAATTTAAAGTGCCGAAACCCTATAGGCAAGTGTATTCTCCTGATGAGCCCTTGTATTGGGTTGTTGCCTCTGAATTATTTGTCTTCGCTGTTTTTATTGTTTGGTAAATGACGACTTATACTTATTGACGACATGCCTGCTTTCCATGGATTATTCTTTATGGTTGAGTGTGTATGGCTATGCTGTTTAACCTATGAGGTTGTATGGATGAGTAGGGTTAAGGCCTCATTCAAGTGCTGGTCTATATTAATCACTAATTTAGGAAAACAGTTTTCCCTTTCTCCTTCTATCTTCTTTTTTTTTTTTTTAATGTGTTTGTGCTGTTGCATTGATTTCTCTTTTCGTTATATATATATATATATATATATATATATATATATATATATATATATATATATATATATATATATATATATATATATATATATATATATATATATATATATATACATATATGTGAGTCTACTGCTCTGTAGGGCCTCCCCCAGGCCACTCAGCGTGTCCCCAGGTGGCGATAGGGGAATGCCTTATAGATATGTAGGGTACCTCCATAGGAAGCACTGACCAAGGGGGACGTTGTCCCTTGGAGCCCCTCATAGAAATTGGACCCCCCTCGCCCGGGGCCGTAAATACAGGTAGAGGAGGAAGAAGGCTCCTCAAATATACACTCAACAGGGTCCATTGGTGTGTATACACGTCCCGTGAGATATCAAACACTAAACTTCAGAGTTTAAAAGTTGACAGTGTGCAAGATGGATATATTAATTTTAAGAAAACAACTTGTGAAGTTGCTGATGGTGTCTTAGGGAAGAAAGTTGGGAGTGCATCTAGGAATATTAGTGAAAACGTTTGATGGTTAATAGAGAGGAGAAGGGGTTTGTATAAGAATTACCTGAGTGATAAATCGTACGAAAACAAAAGGAATGTAAAAAAGTGGGGAAAGCATTAATATATGAACTAATGAGATGTGAAGTGAAGGTCATGGATAAAATTGCCAGGATCTGGAAGATACAGCTAGACGGCATAATAGTAAAATATTGTACTGGCATGTTAATAAATTGAGAGGGAGTAGTTAATCCAGACTTGTCCCAGTTAGAGATAAGAACGGGGCCACAATTAGTGGTAAGGAAAAAGTTAAAGAGATATGTGCAAAAAATTCTAAGGATGTGCTAAACCGAGATTGAGTTGCAGGTAAAGATGTAGAGAAAAATGAAAAAGTTTGTGATACCTTGGATGTGAAAGAACATTCATTTTATGAGGAAGAGTTGGCGACAGGACTAAAAGGGTTAAAAATAATAAGGCTCCAGGTGCTGATAGTGTGGTAAATGAGTTACTTAAATGCGGTGGCTCTGAGTTTAGGAATAAGTTATTGAAAATTATGAACATACTTTTTGAAAAAGGAGAAGTACCTAGTGATTTTAGGAAAACCTTAATTAACCCATTATATAAGAAAGGTGATAAGAGGGAGTGAGGCGCTAGGCTCATCCCTGTACGTAGCAAATTACTTAGTAATATGATACTTTTCAGGTTAGGTAGAGGATGTGTCGACCAAATTTTCACTCGTTGGCTAATAATTAATAAGTGTCTGAGATATCAGACACCTTTGGCTCTCATTTTTATAGATTGTGAGTAATCATTCGATTCTGTTGATAGAAGATTGTTAGCGAAAGTCTTATCCTTATATGGTATACCGGACGAATTACATTAAAGTGATTATTGCTATGTACGAGTATAACACTGCTGCGGTTAAGGTAGGAAATGAGGTTAGCAACTGGTTTTGTATTAACTCAGGGGTTAAGCTAGATTATGACTTTGTCTTAAGGAGCATAGGAAAGGCAATGGGAGACCACGGAATTAAATGGGGAGGGAAAACTCTCCTGGAATTAGATTATGCTGATGATTTAAGTATCCTAGATAAAAGTGTGAGCAAAATGAATGAACTTTTAGAGGTTTTGCGAGTTCAGGGTGCTAGAACAGGTTTGGAAATAATGTTAAGAAGACTATGTCACTAAGTCTAGGAATAATTGAAGATGAAAAGGAGACGTGGGGTAACGAAAAGATTGATCAGGTAGATAGCTTCACTTACCTTGGTAGTATTATTGGTAAAGACGGTGGGAGCAGCGATGATGTTAAAAATAGAATAGTTTAGGCTTAACGTGTTTTTTTTTCACAGTTAAAAAAAAGTTTGGAAGAATTGCAAGATAAGTCTGCAAACCAACATTAGAATATTGGAAGCTATAGTGATGATAGTGGTCAAATATAGCTCTGAAGCATGGGCGCTCCGAAAAGCGGATAAAGATTTGCTAGATTTTTTTTCTCCTGAGAAATTGCCTACGGTTTGTTCTGGGACTCGGTTCACTAAGCATATTTCAAACAGTAGGCTGTACGAAAAGTGTGGTTCAATCTCGCTTTGTCGGGCTATAATGAGAGAAAGGTACAGATGGCTTTGACACGTTTTGCGGACGAAGGATGACAAATTCCCGAATATCCTTATCGGCCAACCGTCTGGGTCAAACGGAAAGCAGGTCGTCCGTGATTGGGTGGGAGGATGTCATAAAGAAAGATTTAAAGGAAACAGAAACTTCCTGGGAGTGTGCAAAGAGGGAGGCTTGTAATAGATTGGGCTAAAGGAGGAGCGTGCGAAGCTTGGGTGGCCTCAGGCGGCTTGGTGCTGCGGTGAGTTTTTAGTAGTAACAGTAGTTATTTCAAAAATAATATTGGTGTAAAACAAAATTGTTTGGCATCGTAAAAATTTAGATGTTCATAAAAAACTGAAACTACATGGGAGGGGGATGAATCCTGATTTCTCATTAGAAGTCCTACGTGGATAAGTCATTAAAACGTATTTGGAACTGTTTACAGCAGTTAATCGTCAAATAAGGCCGAAGACCTCCACAAATATCGTATTTGATCTTGGATTTAAATGTTTTGAATGGATATTAGTTTTCATGTGCGAAGAAAGCGTAGTGAATGTTAAGAAATGCCAAAAAATACTTGAACCAATTTTGTGGTGCTTTTTAACCCTTTAGAACGGTATATATCTCCTTCAGAGATTTGATCTGAAGAGATCATGCCACTATGAAACATAATCCGATATTTCTGGAGCAATTCAGAAATGACTAAAATACGTTTTACTGCTTACCTACTCGAGACGAGGTACAGGCAGATCAGCGCAAGCCAACGCCGACAATTGTCGACACTCCAGTTGCCGAGTAAAGCTGCTTTTGTTGTTTTTAATTGCTTATTTGTTCTTTAAGTTTTGCTGAACGATAATGCACACTGAGTTCCAGGTAAGCTTATGGAACATTTTTGGGAGGTTATTTTTTGTACAGAATAGACTATTTCTTTAATAGAAAAATTTAGTTGGGAAAGTAAATATGTTAATACTACTGAGAAGAGAAGAGGTGGGATTAAAAAGAGAACAAACAAGTAAACAGAAAAAATATTCAGTGTCACTACTGTCGGCTCATCAGAACTTGAAATATCGACATGACTCTCTTTAACTCAGAACTTTTCAATTTTTTTTTTTTTTTGCCTCTATGGTGTTTTTCCGTCTTTCGTCTAATAAAGGTGATAAAGCACATTGCTAAGCTATATACTTGCTACTTTACATTAGTGACCAAACCTATATTATTTATATATTCGTTTTAGATTTTATTAGATATCTAACTATGATTCGTACTTTTTTCTACTGTTTTGTTCTGACTACTTTACTATTTGTTCTTTTCTCTGTTGTCCTTTTGGTTTTTCCCTCCACTCCTGCCACGATAAATTCCTTATGAACTGCACATTTTGGATGAAATTTATTTTGTAAACCGTTGATCAACGCAGACGTTTCATATTTTAACTGGAAGGGTGTCTCAAAGTTTCAATTGTCATCTGGAAGTTGTTATGGTATGTACGGTGGTAAACGTTCATCAGTATCAATTGTGGCTCATAAACACACAATATTAGAGGACTCAGCTCATTGCGTTTGTATTTCTGCTGATACAATTGTCTCCTTGTTGACGATGCACCAGCTCACTCCCGTCAGGTTGCTGTTGACTAAGCAAGAAGTTTTAGATTTGAGAACTTTTCGTATCCATTTTATAATCGTGATCTCGTATCTAGTTACTTGTTCCTATTCATAGAAATGAATTGTTGGGTTGCTGATAAAAAAAAAAGTCAATCTTGTACCGGTAGATTTGTTTTTGAGTTAGGTACAACACGAAGGGTTCAATAGTAACGGTATTAAAAGTGTTGTGAAACACTAGGGGCAGAAGGAAGGCTGTGAATCTAACTGGTGATGATTTACCAAAGATTGAATAGCCACAGATAAAACTCACTGTCACTAAATGTTATTAGCGATCATCTTACTGTCACGAAATCCCCTCACAATATATGCTTCTTCATTTGAATCAACTTTGTCTATATTAATTTTTTCTATTTATTTAGATGATATGCCAGCAGGACAGACTCCGCATACAGTGGTCCTCTTCGCGCACAATGACCTTGTGGATTCTGTACAACCAGGTGACAGAGTGACCGTAACTGGTATATATCGTGCCGTCCCACTGCGAGTTATTCCGCGGATGCAGTTGACCAAATCTGTTTTCAAAACGCATGTTGATGTTATTCATTTTCAGAAAGTTGACGAAGATAGACTTCGAGAAGAAGGAGAAGGGTAATAATAATTACAAATAATTATTTGTATAAAAGGTGTATTTTTTAAATTAGTCCATGCGTGATCATTCCCAGTTCTCAGCATAGCAAAGAAGACGGAAAAAGATAATTTTTCTCTATAAAAAGAAATCCATCAACCTTTTTTATATGTAAAATTGGGGTAACAATTTAGATTTCTCTGAGTCTAAACTTGTAGTTATCTATGAATCTTTACAAGAAACCAACAAAAAAAAGTATCATTAATTATGATTACCTTCAAATTATCATGGATAGCCCATTCAATCCAGTATGACAATCTCCACAATAGAATTCACCAAAAAAGAATCTTAATGAAAATCATACTATCGGATTCAGCGTACCAAAGAACCCTACTGCAGAAGTTTCAAGCTTCCATTATTTGTTTTTCGTTAAAAATTTTTTTTCCATTTTTGCCAAAATTACATGGTCAAAAATTTAAGATAGCCATTTTGTTCATATAGTTGAAAGATCAGATAATTATGTCTTTAGGCTAAAATGACCCCCTAAGTCTCTGGGGAGAGGCCTGTAAGCTATTTAATTCACCCATTGTTTATGTACAATTACTCTTATTGTGAAGTGTACAGGCGTTTTTATTGGGGTGGTGGGAGATTGTGATTGGGGTAGATTTCTAAAGGGAGAATCTTTCTCTGGAAGGGAAACTTCTGGGGGGGGGGAACATTCAGGGGAAATTTTACACTGGGGGGATTTGACCGAATTACTATACGAAATTCTTTTTAATTATCTTATATTTTCTTTGCCAAATTTTTCATGTGGAGATGTTCCGGGATAATTATCCAGGGTTTTTTTTTTCCTGCTTGTTTTTGATTTCCGAGAAATAATTGCCACGGAAGGGGGCATTTCTGGAGTGATCGAGACATGGATTAGAGATTAGAGTCTTATTCAAATGAAAGAATGCTAAGGAGAATTTTTCAGGCTGAAATATCCGCAAGCAATTTTACAAGGAGGGGGATTCTCAGCAAGGATGGAACTGTTTGGAGGGAATTTGACGGAAGACGGGTGCACTTTACGTGGTATGAAATTTCCACGAAGGAGTATTCAGTAAGGGGGAGGGGTATATTTCATGGAGGGTGTTCCAGATTTACCGGCATTATTTGAAAAACGAACAGAAATTATTCAATAAACGAAAGGTTGCCCCTTCCTCAATATGTTGCTCTTTACGCTAAAGTTTGACTGTTCATCCCAATTTTTTAAGATCATCTACGAAAAAACGAGGTTGTTTGATTAGAATAGGAAGGATTTTTAAAAGTGCTGACAGCCAGAAGCGTAATTTTGTCAAAGTCCGGGGGGGGATTTGGAGTCAGTTTCCCCAAATCAAGTGAAAATAACAGTAATAACTAAAAAAAATAAGCCGTTTGGTACCATAAAAGTACAATTAGTACTTTAAAAGTAAAATAAAGGTATTTCATGCTAATATATAAGTAAGTAAGAAAGGCGGCACTAGACACTTAAGGTCCAAACCGGTGGTGCCAATCTCCGTTTCTTGGCCTTTCATCCAGGAGGTGCAATGGAGTGTTGGAGCCAACCATCCTGTGCTGTTGCATACCCTTCTTGCTTACCTCCCCAGATTTCTGCAGATACCCAGTTAGAGATGGGTCGACTCTGGCTGAATTTACAGAGTCACGCCACTGACTCCCATCCCAAACCAAAGAACTGGCTATGTCTGGGATCTAACCCATGTACCCTGGACAAAGAATTTTCAAACCAGTGCGCCAACCACTTAGCCACAAGTTTATAGTAATGTATAAAGGTTTTTTGGTTGGGGGCAGGGGTTGAGAAGAGGGGGATATGCTGGGGGAACTTTCCATCGAGGAACTTGTCATGGGGGAAGAAAATTTCCATGAAGGGAGCGCAGGATTTACTAGCATTACTTAAAAAAAATGAAAAAATTAATATGAAAACGTTTTTTTTAGCTGGAAGTAAGGACCAGCATTAAAACTTAAAACGAACAGAAATTATTACCCATATGAGGGGCTCACCTCCTCCTAATACCTCGCTCTTTACGCTAAAGTATTTTTAGTAATTTCAACTATTTATTCTACGGCTTTTGTGATTAAGGGGTCATTCTTAATGAATTGGGACTGAATTTAAGCTTTAGTGTAAAGAGTGAGGTACTGACGAGGGGGTGAACCCCCTCATATATGTAATAAAAACATGAGAATACAAAAGTTCTTTACGTAAGCTAATTTATAAGTTACGTATATCTTTTACTAATAAAAAGATTCGTAAAAAATTAAAAGTTCTAGTTGCCTTTTTAATTAACCGAAAATCGGAGGGCAACTAGGCTTCCTCCCCCGCTCTTTTTTTCTCAAAATTATGAGAAAGCCATGTAACCAAAAAAAAAAATATGCAAATTTCGTTTTAATTATTCCTCTGCGGAGAGCCAAAATCAAAACATGCATTGATTCAAAAACGTTCAGAAATTAAATGAAAAAAAAACAAGTTTTTTTTAACTGAAAGTAAGGAGCGACATTAAAACTTGAAACGAAGAGAAATTACTTCTTATATGAAAGGGGCTGCTTCCTCATCAACGCCCCGCTCTTTACGCTAAAGTTTTTTACTGTTTTAAAAAGAAGAGTTGTGAGAAATTTGAATCCGAATTTGAAGGTAAAATTTCGCTTAAGAATAAAGTTTTTCGTTTAGAAAATGGACGTTTTTTTTCTTCTCTAAACAGTAGTATGGTAAAAAAAAAAAAAATTCACTTCTCAAAGGTTACCAATATGCTTTTGTTCATTTGTCACGCAGCTTTGGCAGATGGAAAAGCAGAAATTTCCAACGTTTCAGCGAAAAAAAGTAATTGGTTTTGCTCATCTGTTAAGTACAATTTATTTTTTTATTTTTCTCTTGTTTGATAAATGAGGTTTTATTTTGCACTTCTTTTGGTATCATTAGTATTTTTAGTATTTATTACACATTATTATACTAACCGTTTCAAGTGGGTTTCTTCCTCTGACGTAGGTATTTACTTTATGTAAAAAAATACTTCACTCTTTATGCTCTATCTCTTTCCCTGGTATACTGGTTCTCTAACTTTGGTCTCCCAACATCTTGAATAATGAACGTTGGCTTTAACTCAGCCTTTCTTTTGACTTTCTATCTTTTGATTCCCAGAAAGGTAATGAAGATGTATGGTATTTAGGTGGTGTTATTTTTTAGAGAGCTTTCATTTTGTTTTGTTTTTATTTTCCGTCAATAAAACACCGTTTCACTTCTTATACGCAAGATTGTCGATGTGCTGTAAATCCTGCGTGATCAAACCCTGCCTGTAATTTAGTATTTCCAAGAAGCTTTTGACAGAGACATGAAAACGGAATCGTAGACTTCTGTGGTAGAAATAGAAGGGAGGCTTACACACTATATTTTTAAGTTAAAGTTATAATAACATTGTTTTTGAATATGCTGTTGAAAATTTTGTAATTGACGGACCAGTCTGTTATTTTTCTTTATTTTTTTTTGCTATTATTAAAGTAAGCCCATGAAATGTGGAATAAAAAGTGGAAGAAATCCCACGTCTTCTGTATGTTCCTAATGATATTACGGTTTGTGGCGTGCCTGTAAAAATCCATCGAAAACTATTTGTATTTTGAATAGTGGGCTTTGTTTTTCAAATGTCGACGGCAATTATAATTATCGAGATAACCGGAGTCAACTAATGAAAGTAGACTTAATATTTTATATGTAATGATATAGAAACTCAACAATTCAAGATTATTTTTTTCACTTTTCAAAGTTATAAATCAAAGTTATAAAATTATAAAAATATACATTTTTTAAAAGTTATAAATATGAAAGAAGTGTAATATAAATTTGTTTTTAGTAAAGCGCAAATGACGCAACAAACTTAAAACTTTTACGGTTGAGGGCGGAGAAGGGAATAGCAACTCCTTTTAAGATCGTTTACTCGTTTTAAAATCCTTTACTCGTTTCAAGATTTGTTTATTCATCTGCGTTAGTATCTTTATGTTTGATACGATCATTCACTTTAATTTCCATTCCTTCAAATGTAATTTATTCTTCAATAGCTATTTCTAGTCATTTTGAGTTTCAATTATTATAGGACTTCATTTCTGCTAGTTTTAGTTTGATTTGGATTTTTAATTTTCTTTGAAAACTTCTTTTTCGGAATTTTTTTTTTTAATTTTTTAAACGATTATTTCTCCAGTGGTCGTGTCCTCGGCCTGAGGATTAAATATTTGATTCTAATTTATTAGTTCTGATTCGTGTCTTTGGATTTATTGCAACATTCCCCTAAAGCTTCAAGTAAATGCCATTAGCCGCTCCTCAGATATTGCAGGTACGCTCTTTTGAAAACAAGGGCTCACATATTGTCCTTTGATTGAGTGCAATACCCCCCAACATTCTCTGGAAGTTTCAACTTAATACCCTTAACTGACCCGAGATATTTCACCTATTGCACGCACCACATTTGACACATCTATGCTCTTTTGACGACCGGGATGCACATAGCTTTATGTTGGTAAAGTTCAATATTTCTCTCAACATTCTCCGAAAGTTTCCATCGAATACCCTCAACTATTGCTGAGATATTGCTGACTTGTCGTTTTTAGAACCCTGTTGCATATTTTGTCTTTTGGTTTTGTTCAGCATTCCCCTTTAATATTTCATGAAATTTTTGAACTTAATACCATAACCGTTTCTACGATCTAACGCTCCTATAAGTACTCCCAGATGCCCCCTTGTGACAATTTGGATGTGCCTAGTGTCTAATTATTAAGTGCAACTTGTTCAATATTCCCATGTAATCTTCAACTTTATAACCTTAGCCATTTGTAAGATACTTTAGATAAGTCTTTATGAAAACCTGGATGCATTATGCCTTTTTTACAAGCAGGATGCAGTTAATTTTAATTTTTTATTATTATTATTCAAATTATTTATTGAAAACCGTCTTCGTACAAAAAGAAAATGACGGAGCACTACAAAGAGAGAGAAAAAAAGAAAAAACTGAACAAAAATAAAATATCACTATACAACTATGATGACGTAACTAGAGATGAAAAAGTCGGCTCCAAGTATGTCTTGAGATCTGTTGGTTGTATTTTTTTATAAGTCTAGCAACGGCTATTGTAGGAACTGCTATGCCAAGACTATTGATGAGCTTTGAATTGGGTGTCCAAATTAGATATCTCAGTAGGTATTTTGCAAAACGGAAGAAACTGGAGCGGTTTCTATTCATCAGCATTAGTAAGAGCCTTCCAGAAGGTTATAATTTAGAGGATTTGGGGGAGAGCAACAGTGTTGTACAGCGTTGCAAAATAACGGTGATTAAAACAAAGCTTAGCTGAGACTATGGAAGCATATGAAGCTGATATGCGGCGTTTGACGTCTTCTGTCTGGAGATAACGAGTGTGAGAAATGATATTTCCGATGCAAATACCACGGTAAACGATTTGGTCTGAAGGGCGGATCTTTGAATTCCCAAGTACAATTTCATGAGGAAGTGGGCCTTTCCAGTTAAAAGGCACTACGTCGGACTTTGTAGCGTTAAACTCAATGCCAGATCTTGAGTATTCTGCTTGCAGTTTCTGGAAAGTTTCAAAAATGTTGTCCAAAGTTCGGCTGATGTTAAAAGATGTCATCAGCATAAGTGACTAGGGAGAAATTGAGGCCAGAAAGAACTTAAGACATCTCACAATGGTCCTGAGCTTCGAGGACATAGTTATTGAAGCAACAAGGTGAGGCTATTGCACCTCACCTGGCTCCTCTCTTAACTGGTACAGCTCTATCCAGTGGCCATGCCATTCCCTTTTGCTTAGGAGGGATTTTAAGACGGACGCGTAGCTTAGCATACTTATCTCTTCGAGATCTGATGGTAGCAGGATTTACTTCTCTTTTAATAGCCCTTAAAAGCGTAAGGGACATAACTATTTAGTTTAATAGTTTTTATGGCACTTGGTATCTACCAAGTGACATATAGCGATCGCAAATTCAGTCGATCGGTCGCTCTGTCTGTCTGTCTGTCTGTCCCGGTTTTGCTACTTTATGCACTTCCAGGTAAGCTAGGACGATGAAATTTGGCAGGCGTATCAGGAAAAAAAAAGAAAGAATGCGTTGAAGACTTATGGCTCTCCTATAAGTGACGCTAGAGCGTTGCTTCTGATAGAAAGCTTTCTTTTTAAATGTCATGAAGAATGGTATGTGCTAAAGCCAAAATCACGGTTGTGCGATATGGAGTTATTACTCTTCATATTGTAATGGATTTTTTCTTCTATACAATGCTATATTGGTGTCATTCGAATGTTCCACCTTCCATCAGGTTGTTTATAATAATACTTTATTGGGTAACGAGCCATTAGCTTTATTAAATGTTAGATCCGAACTACCGTCAGGTTGAGTAATAGGTTACCTAGTGATAAGTCGGATCCAATGAACTTTTCTCAGAACTGTCATTGAAGAGAAAATTTCAGTTTTCCATGCATTAATTTGAAATAAGCTGTAAGTAAAGACACATGTCAATAGTAACCAAATAAAAAAAGAAAGAAAAAGTAACTCGATATCAAAAGGATATGATTCCAATTTAATCACCTTTTATGGTGATGCCAAATGTATAAAATTAATTGGACTTAAAATTACCTTTCAAATGTTATTAGCAAATAAAAATAGCATAATTTTACAAAAGAGGGGAAACTCCTAAAAATAAATGAGGGGGTTTAAGGAAACACCCACCATTCATCATTTCCAAAGATACCAGAATTTTCAAGTTTAGGAAAATCTATGGTGTTTTCTCTGCTAATTTCTCCTTTTAGGGGAGATAGAACTGAATCGATGATTGTATCATATCAGGAGAGGGCTCAATCGACCAGAAATCGAAAGTTATAGGGCCTTATAGGAATAAAACAATAAAAAGAGACCTATGTTTTGGTTATGCAGACGATTTAACGATGTTAGAGATATTTCTTCCTAGAATAAATGAAGTTGTGAAGGTTTTGAGAGCCGAGGCTGCAAGAATAGTTTTAAAATTTCGGTTAAGAAGATCAAGTCGCTCAAGTTAGGATCGGATTAAGTAATTGAAAAGTTGTTCAAGTAGATGGCTTTACTTGCCAATGTGTATTATTAGTAAAGAATGTAGCTGAACAAAGATGTCGAAAATAGAATAACCCAGACATGGGGTGGTCTGTTTTCGGCAGTCGAAAATTTTGGAGGAATAGAAAGAGAAATCTTGAGATCTACGTAATGATTGTCATTAAGGAGGATTCTAGAACTTTATCGTTTCTACAAGTTGAGAAATATCAAGGAATGTATTCTAGATTTCTTCCTGTGGACTAGTTAGGTTCAGGTTTGTTGTATTTTTCTATCATACTTAAATAACATACTAAATGTACAAATATCTGGCATAGAAAGAAGCTCATTTTGCACGGACAAAAAAGTGATATTGCTCAGATATATCCAATAGCCGAATCAGGTTCAGGATATTATATGGAATACAAATTTCAAGTTTTCATAAGAAACTTGAGCATTTATGAGGTTCCTTTCCTTTAAAAGAAATTTACACCTTCATAATCTGTTTGGTACCAAATGTGTATTTCTACTGTTTTTTTTTTTTTTTTTTTTTTTTTTTTCACCCGCGTTTCTTTATCCCTATTTTTTAACTTGACGTCCAGTACTACTAAAAACGGCATAAGCAGATTTGGAGGTGTTTAAAATTAAAAATGAAATTTCTTATTTTTGCTGATTTCTGAAGACATATGTGGTTGTGCAAGTTTTCGCTTGAACTAATCAAACAATCAGATTTCATTTTCGCCGTCATTAGTACTTCAAAAACTTAAGCATTTATTGAGTTATTTAGTTAAAAATGGTTTCATGGGTTCCATTCAACTCTGCCTTTGAATTGCACACGATGATACGGTTTGTATCTTGAAAAAAAAAGTTTTCCATTTATTTCTATCTAAAATGGGAAGAATGTAAAACTTCAACAATCCAGCTTTATAATGGAGTGAACCCTTAAGGCTTATATTCCTAGTGAAATATGCACTTTCGTGAAAAACCTCTACAGCTGTTTATCAATTGATCGACTTTATGGGTAAGAAGGATACACAGCTTTCCAAGACATAATATCATATTCATCAATCCAACCTAAGGTCCGAACTTTCAGAAAAAAAACCCGTAGGTTAGGCCCTTACCACTTTCTGTCAATAAGCTCAAATTGGCTGACGAGAAAAAAAAGGGCAAAAACAAAGTATTACTCCAAAGACACAATAACTGAAAGACAGTTTTCTTTTATCGGTTAAGACTCCCTTTTATGGGAGTTTTTTGTCACAAAAGTTAGATGGGTTCCATTCAATACCAAGAATACCAAATATCGTCATATCCAAATTCAAAGACCTCAAACCCGAAACGATTTCATAATTAACGTGGAGAAGGGGGGGGGGGAGTAAAACCAGTGCTTAGAAGTTTTTACTGGAGCTATTTTTTAAAGAGTTTCCAGTAAGGAAAAACCTGACTTCAGGAAATGATTTAGTTTGGTTTTGTTTTGAGATACAGTAGATAAGATTATGGCATATAAATACGTTTTGTTATATTAATTCAGTTATATTACCTTCGGTTACCTTTTGTTCTCACGTTAAATTTAAAAACACTTGGCTGGAGCTACCCTTTTCTCCTAAAAGGTTTGAAAGAATACAAAATGGAAAAAAGAAACAATATTTGCATCATAGCCTAGCATTATGACCGTATCCTGTCTTTAAGGTTTTAATTTTTAAGGGCATATTTCAAGAGGCTTTTCAAAAAAGTATTTTAGCAAGTTTGTCCCTCTTGCTCGGTTGCTGAGAATTAACTTAACTTCTAGTGTGGTTCCTGTAAGACAAGTACCATTAGGCCCTTTTCTACTCCTTCTGATTTTTCCATTTTGAAGAGAGTGGAGACGGAAGTTTTTAGCCACTAGCCCTACTTCCTTTCAAAGTTGTCGAGCTAAATCTATGGAATTAAGATCTTCTAGGATTCAGTTGCTTGCCCTCAAAATTTCCACAAATGACTATTTCGGCTTATCTTACGATTTTTATTGAATGTCCTTCGTTTTAAATTGCTGTTACATCCCATTCAAGCATGAAAACCTTTTGTTTTTTCTTTTGAATCCATTCAAACGATAACCAAAGAGGTAAAACAAAAGGCTTTACGCAAAATTGGAAAAAGAAGAGTTTCCTTGCCAAAAATCCTGTTAATCTTATCCGTGAAGCTGTCAAAAAGATTGTTTACGTTGTTGGGCAAAGTCGATAATTTTTCGCAATAAAACCAAGTGAGAAAAAAGTTTTGCAAATTTTCCGGTTTTCAATTTAAACAAATTAATTATTTATCTTCCTTTTTATTTGCATATTTTCTTTTCAATTTAATAATAATTTAATAAACAATTTCAATTGTTAAAGTACTGAAATTCTGTTCGTTGTTAAAGTAATAAGTTGTTAAAGTACTAATGACAGTAAAATGAAAAATGAATGTTTGATTTGGTTAAGTGGAAACATTCACAGCCATCTATGTCTTAAAAAATTGAAGAAATATGGAGAATTTCATTTTTAAAGTTAGACATCTCCATATTCACTTATGCAGATTTTGGCATTAGTGGTGTCAATTAAAAAATAAGAGTAAAAAAATGCGGGTGAAACATCAACAGAAAAATGAGCTAAATACATATGACATAAAACAGATTTAGAAAGAGTAAGGAAAGGAAAGGAAAAGGATCTTTGAAGGAAAGGAACTTGAAATATTTGATTTTTTTATCAAAACTTAAAACTTGTATTTCATAAAATACGCTAAGTCTGATTTTGCCATTCGATATATAGGAACAATCTCACTTTTTGATTTTATAATATCTTTGATGATGGCAGCTCCTTCTTTTCTTCCTGGTCATCACTGGCGACTTTTTTATTTCATAAACCTTTATATTTATATTAACAGCAAAGTGTGTTGAACAATAGGCATAGATAAAAAAAAATATCATAGAAAACGTCCTTCGATCGAAATCTTAATCTATCTGCCTGCAGAGAATTTTCTAGTATCGTTTTTTCTACTCTTCAACTGGAACTTTTTACCCCAAAAAGAATATGTGTAAATTTTTACCCTAAAAAAATATATATTCTCAATATTTGTGTCTTTTAAACGATGGAAAAAAGGTCTAGTGTCAAGTGTGGATCCACGGCTCTGTAACTAAGAGATTTATTAAGCTCAAAAGTTACCAACTTAGCTAGAAGGGGGGCTTGGTTAGTTGGTATTACGTATTTAGCGTATTTAAAAATATGTCGGTTCCCTATTAACAGGCTTTGTTTAGAGTTTCCGGAGAAAGCCAATATAGGATTAATCATCTATAATCATCATTGACTTGCATTTCTTGTCACCTTGTGGCTTGGTCTCCTTCAGCCATGAAATACAAATTAGCACACCTTCCTCATTATGATTAAAAATTGAAATAGAAATAACTGAATGTAAATTTGTTTTCCTTTGTTACTTATTCTGTTTGCACAAGAATTCAATTACTTACTGGCTTGTATGCTCTTGTGTTGAATGGGCTTGAAAATGACTCCCTTCTTCTGAAAATCCACAGCAATTAAAAGTCACTCAGTAAATGTTTACTTTAGAAAAGGAACATAGTTCATTCCATGGAAAACACAAATTATTAAAGGAGTTTCTGAAAACCTTGTCATTTACGACTATTTCTACATTGCAAGCTTTTCGTTTTAATCTCTGGAATAATATGAAAAAAACTTCGTTTTCTTGAAGAGTTAAAGAGGCTGCGTCCCAAAGTCGAACCTTAAAACGTACAGGAATTAGGAGAGGCATTTGGGGGGCTGCCGCCCCCCAAACTCCCCGCTTTTAAAGACTCTTTTGTACAGGTTTTTTGTTGTGGGGGGGACTTCATTGTTACTAATTACTAGTTTCGGCGCAATGGTTATCCTGTCCTCTTGTGTTTAACATTTTTCGAAGTTATTCCATTATTCATTCATTTCAATTTTTTGTTAATTAAAAGAGGGCCTTTCCGAAGCCAAGAGCGGGGGTTATGGGGGCGGCAGCCCCCCACAACAAAAAACCTGTACAAAAGAGTCTTTAAAAGCGGGGGGTTTGGGGGGCGGCAGCCCCCCAACTGCCTCTCCTAATTCCTGTACGTTTTAAGGTTCGACTTTGGGTTCGACGCAGCCTCTTTAACTCGTTAAGAAAACGAAGTTTTTTTCATGTTATTTCTGTATGTTTTTCTACAATCCATGGTGGATGTAATTTAATAATTCCTGTACTCCTCGTACAGGAATTAGGAGAGGAAGTTGGGTGGCTGCCGCCCCCCAACCACCCCGCTTTTAAATCTTTGTATAAAATAGAAAAAAAAATATAGATAGAATGACCGAAATGTTTCTTTTGCTCATAAGAAGCTAATATTCTGTTATCTCTCAAATGATAAGCAGTCCAGGTCTTTAACTCTTTAAGAAAACGAAGTTTTTTTCATATTTTGTGAAAAAAAACCGCCCGATAGGGGACTTGAACCCTTGACCCGAGGATTAAAAGTCCCACGCTCTACCGACTGAGCTAACCACCTGCATGTGTGTAAATATAACTTTTAAATAACTTTTAAAAATTTCAAATTAACATGGGCTCTTATGGAGAAATGGGTTAATTAAGTGGCTAATGCGTGGTTTCTGGAAAACAGGGAAGGAGTTATTGGATCGAGCTGAAATTTCGCTGATAAGCTCCTGGGCCGTAGGGGACCTTAACTCGTGAATTTCAGCCCGATCTGACAACGTTAAAGGGGGGGGGGGGGTTGGGGGGTCGAAACTTTCGGGGGGTTAAGATTTTCCTACGAAACTTTCAAGAAAACTTACTCGGAGAATTCCGCATCGAATGAGTCTTCGTACACCCAGATCCAATGTCGGCTGTGACCTGTAGGCGTGGCAGAAAAAAAAGACTATGAAAATTAAGTGGCTATGCGTGGTTTCTGGAAAACAGGGAAGGAGTTATCGGATCGAGTTGAAATTTCGCGGATAAGCTCCTGGGCCCTAGGGGACCTTAACTTGTGAATTTCAGCCCGATCGGACAACGTTAAAGGGGGGCTGGGGTTGGTGGGTCGAAACTTTCGGCCAGATTTTCCCCATGAAGGAAAAGTCGGAGGGGGATGAAATCTGGCAGGTTTCTTAGTTGGAGCTCGGGCTACGAAATGCATCCCTCCCCATCCCTCTGCGACTACTGGAACCGAAGATCGCTTAACATTGTCGTGGTTCGCCTCTTTATAGAGGCACGAGTGTGCCTCCTTGATGGCTTGTTTTTTTTTAAGGAAAAAATATTAGTATTTGGTAAATTTTCCTATGGCCATGCTTCCGAAGGTAGAAAGTTACTACAATACCGCCCAACTGTAATATATTAATCAGCTAATAACGCTTACTCTGTGTTTTTCAACTATATAACATAATTTAAAGAACCTTTAAAATATGTAATTATAACAGTTGGAGGTTCACGATGGAGAAGTCACTTCCTATTGGTTGATTTATGTGCTAACGTTCCCCTGATACTGAATTCTTGGCTTTTATAATATCAAACTTTAAATAACAGTTACAAATCACTATGGATATTTACTTTTAGGAAAGGAACAAAGTTCACTCCAGAGAAAATCGAAATTATTAAAGAAGTTTCCAAAAAACCGGATATTTACGAGAGACTGGCCAACGCTATTGCTCCTTCTATCTATGAACATGAGGATATTAAGAAGGGAATTCTACTTCAGCTCTTTGGAGGAACTAAAAAAGATTTTAGTAATTCAGGGCGTGGTGGTTTCAGGTAAGAGTTATATTTGAGCTATTTGACTTACTAAGTCAGTAGGTTCTGAGTGACATCAAAGGAACTGGCCATGGTAGTTCACTTCTAGTTTTGGGTGTATTGCTAATTTATTTTGGGAAGTAGTTTTGATTATTTTGTTAGGCCTATTTTTTGCAGCAGGCCTGTTCACTTGGAAATAAAATGAAGCCAAGTATGGTGGGAATAGCCTGACTTTTCAGAGAGTGCCGCTTTTTCCTTGGCCTTAACTTTTGGAATGAATTATAAAATTTATAAAATTAAGAAATAATACTCACTTCCTCTTTAGTGACGAAATAGATCGCACGACAGCCTTCCACCCTTCCGTGTGTCCTTTGAATTTCAACAGTGTATTCAACAAAATACCGTGTCTCAGGGTCAAACGCTTGGCAGAACGGCCATTTGCTGAACGGCGACTGAAATTAGCTATAGTTGCAGCTTTTTCTGCCTGTTACTCCCTTTTGTACTACAAAAAAATTATCACCACTACCCCATTCTATTGATAAATTAATTGCATTAACCAATGTCTAGAAAGTGAAAGTGGGAGAATAATTAGCTCCACAGGAAGGGCCACGTCCATACCTGCTGCTATGTCTATTCCATCTATGGCTGCTGCTATTAACATCACTACTCCAACCCTCACTTCTACTACTGCTCTTATGTCAACTACTCCCATCAATACTATTTCCATGATTGTCACTGGTCAGTTTTTAATATGTGTCCAGAAGTCTCGGAAAATTTCTCAATTTCTGTCTGAATTGAATCCAAAATCAGCCCAAAAG
This sequence comes from Artemia franciscana, assembly GCF_032884065.1. Lineage (NCBI taxonomy): Eukaryota > Metazoa > Arthropoda > Branchiopoda > Anostraca > Artemiidae > Artemia > Artemia franciscana. Next base: position 730,794 of record NW_027062698.1, read on the forward strand.
TTTCCTAAACAAGCTTGGAAAATTACCACCAGAGGTGCGAAACATTGAAGAGAATCATCGTTTCTTTGCAGCTACAGCACACCTAGCTCAAATTTTCCATACGATATTTTTGTGATAAAACATGATATGACAGAATTGCCTTTTCAAAAAAGAGTCATTTTAGTAAATAAAATAGTTCGTAGCTGTTTGGTAACGAGCTATAAGTAAGGAGCAACTCGGCCCAATAGTAATCGAAACTATTAAATGGGATATTGAAAACAATTAATACATCAAAAAAATTGCTGTTTTATGCTGATTCCGAATATATAAAATTCACCAAGTTTAAGGTTATCCATCAAAAGCTATAAACCTGAGAAAATGTGTCTGATTTTCGCAAAAATAGAGGAAAAACCCAAAAGGTCAAGCGTTGTTCACTCACGTCATCAGATTCAGCATATTGAGAACCCTTTTGTAGCGGTTTTGAGCTCATATCTACAAAAATGAGGAATTTTGTATTCTTGTCGGAGGAATGATCATGGATGCATTTTTTTTTTCTAGGAGTGATCGGGTAAAGCCATGGGCCCTAGAAGATTGGGAGAGGGCTCATTTGAATGGGGATTAAAAGTTCTAGTGTCCTTTTTCTGACCAAAAAGATGGAGGGCAACTAGCCGCACTCCCACACCCCCTCTTTCTCAAAAAATGTCTGATCAAAATTTTGAAATAGTGATTCGATTCAGCATAGTTGAAAGGTTCAATAACTTTGCCTTTGGGAATGACATAGTCCCTGGAGAAAGGGCTGAAAATTAAGTAACTTACTCATTGTTCCAACGTAATATTTGTTGTTGGAAAATATTCGAAAGTTTTTGGAGAAATTTTCGGAAGGAGGGGGAGTTCTAGGGGGTAATTTTGCGCGTTGGGGAGGGAGAAAAGGGGATATCCTGGTATGATTCGAACAACGATAAGAAATAAAATAGAAAACAAGTTTTTCCAACTGAAAGTAAGGAGATAGATAACAACCTAAACGAACATAAGTTATTCTGTATATGAGGGGAGCTGCCCCTTCTTCAACTGTCACTCTATATACTGAGTCTGACTTTTTGGCGCAATTCTTTAAAAAACACGAGGGTTGTTGAATTTGAATGAGAATTTTGAAAGAACTTGCAGAATTTCGTATAAAAAGCAAAGATTGAGGAAGGGGCAGCCTTTATCATGTACGGAATAATTTCTATTTGTTTTAGGTTTTGGTAGCTCCTTTCTTTCAGTTGTAAAACTTCATTTTTTTATGATTTGTAAGTGTAAGGAACGAAAATATTTGCCTTTACAAGTAGCTTGTTTCGAAAATTAGTCCTTTTATCCCTCAGATAATATAGGGCGAATTTTATGGAACAGAATAGAGACTTAGTGTCAATTTTTTTCGTTTGGGTGTCATAATTTTTAGCAATTGTCACGCAAGTTAAAATCTGTTTTATCACCCTTTAACGTATAAGCACTAAACTTTCCACCTCTCCACTAGGAGTCACCTTAGAGTCCTGTATCTTGGTAATCACAGTAATCACTTGATCTCCTTTTTTCATCTTTTAAAGGAACGTGAACGGTTGCAATAAAATTATCCGTAATAAGCTGGAATAATTGGCTAAAGGGAGGAACTAATCACACATTTTTAAAATAGAATTTGAATTTGTCATCTAAAACTAAATCCAAAGAGTCGTAGACCTTGCGTGTATATTAGAATGAAGCAAAATACTTGTAAAAAGGCTGGTGTTAAATCCTCTTCGGAACGATTCAGCCTCTAGATTTAAATATTTAAATTGTTCCTCCTCTAGTTTTTCATATTTCTCGTCGAATTATCTACCGGCGTATCAGAAGCCAATATACTCTTTGGAACCTGAAGAAAAAACTATAGTATATATCTCTTTCTATCATAGGTATACGGTATATGTTTCTGGTAACGGGACATTGCAAAGAATAAAACACGATACTTGTAGTAAACATGCTAATAAGAAATACTATAGAGAAATAATTAAAAATTATTAATTAAGTAATTAAGGAATATATTTATAAAATATTCCTACCTCTAAATTTTTCGAGGTGAGCGGGATATTTTACAAAATTTAAATGTATTAAAAGAGGAATACTACTCTCTTAGGGTACCAACTCTAGAACACAAAACAATTGATTATCATGGGACAAGCACGTTCTTAAGGTGGGATTTAGCCCCTTGCCTTCCCCTCTCTAATCCTGAGATTTTTACAATTAGTCCTTTGATATCGTGTATTTCCCACTCAACTTATCTTTTTTTCGAAATTGTAACAAAAACATCCCCCCCCACCCTCAAAAATAAACCTTGTCCCTATACATTAGAAAGTCTTTAATATTAGAAGTGGCTAAAAATTTTAAATAATCTTTAACACAGATTGCAGTAATTATAAGGAGCAAGATTCAGTGTCAGGATCTAACGCCAGGAACTTATTTTCAGTAAAATATGCTAACGATTATTTTATGTGTAAATAGTTTGAAAATTGGTTGCGGTCGAAGTTTATAGATCGGATTTAGTTTTTATGGCACTTGGTATCTACCAAGCGACATATAGCGATCGCAAATTCTGTCGGTCTGTCTGTCCGTCCCGGTTTTGCTACTTTAGGCACTTCCAGGTAAGCTAGGACGACGAAATTTGGCAGGCTTATCAGGAATCAGACCAGATTAAATTAGGAATTGTTTTTTCCCCGATTCGACCATCTGGGGGGGGGGGGGATTGGCGGGACGGTTCAATCGAAAAAATTAGAAAAAATGAGGTATTTTTAACTTACGAACGGGTGATCGGATCATAATGAAATTTGATGTTTGGAAGGATATCGTGTCTCAGAGCTCTTACTTTAAATCCCGACCGGATCTGATGACATTGGGGGGAGTTGGGGGGGACCTAAAATCTTGGAAAACGCTTAGAGTGGAGGGATCGGGATGAAACTTGGTGGGAAAAATAATCATAAGTTCTAGATACGTGATTGACATAACCGGAACGGATCCGCTCTCTTTGGGGGAGTTGGGGGGGTTTATTTCCGAAAAATTGGAAAAAATGAGGTATTTTTAACTCACGAAGGAGTGATCGGATCTTAATGAAATTTGATGTTTGGAAGGACCTCGTAACTCAGATCTCTTATTTTAAATCCCGACCGGATCCAGTGTCATTGGTTGGAACAAGAAATCTTGGAAGTCCAAGATATGTGAAGGAAATAACCTGATCGGTCCAATCTCTTTGGTGGAGTCAAGGGGGAGGGGAGTAATTCGGAACTTACGCACGGGTGATCAGAACTTAATGAAATTTAATCTTTAGATGGATCTTGTGCTTTAAAACTCTTATTTAAAATTTTGACCAGATCCGGTGACATTGGAGTGAACTGGAGGGGGGAACCGGAAATCTTGGAAACCGAAAATCTTGGAAAACGCTTAGAGTGGAGAGATTGGGATGAAACTTGATGGGAAGAATAAGTACAAGTTATAGATACGTGATTGACATAATGGGAATGGATCCGTTCTCTTTAGGGGAGCTGGGGGCTGTTAATTTGGAAAAATTAGAAAAATTGTGGTATTTTAACTTAAGAACGGGTGACCGAATGAAAGAACTCATGTCTCAAAGCTCTTATTTCGAATCCCGAGCAGATCTGTTGACATTAGAGGGAGTTAGAGGGGGGAACTGGAAATCTTGGAAAAAGCTTATAAATGTCTTAGATACGTGATTGACGTAACCGGACTTGGTCCGCTCTCTTTGGGGGAGTTAAGGGTTGGGGTTCAGTGCTTTGGCGAGTTTGGTGCTTCTGGACGTGCTAGGACGATGAAAATTAGTAGTCGTGTCGGGGAGCTGCACAAATTGACTTGATAAAGTCTTTTTCCCCAATTCGACCATCTGGAGGGCTGAAGGGAGAGGAAAAGTTAGAAAAAATGAGGTATTTTTAGCTTACGAGTGGGTGATCGGATCTTAATGAATTTCGATATTTAGAAGGACCTCGTGACTCAGAGGTCTTATTTTAAATCCCGATCGGCATTAAGCCTCTGATTTTCCTTTTAAAGCAGTCTATTGATTCTTAGAATTTTGCCAGAGCTCATACCATATGAGCTCTTGGCTTTTCCGACCTCGTCACAAGTGCCATATGAGCTCTTAGATCTCGTTTGGGAGTAGTTTTGGGATCTAAAGTTCTGACTGATAAAAGGTTGTCTTTGTTGTTTTCGAAAAGACTCCCTCTGCCAAACAGAATATTCTGTGGCCCCGAATATTCAGAATGCATCTGCTCTTGTCTTCACTTTATCCCCGCATCCCAAACGGAAAAAATGTGGTCATGAAGCACAGTTAGAAAGTCACTGCAATACTTCATCACTGCGCAATCAATGCGATATCAACACCAGATGCTATTAGAATTCAGTGCAATGCACAAACAGGTAGGCAAATTGCTTAGACCCCGTAGTAGACATGATGTAGATTGGTTTACACTCCCACACAGGAGACCAGCCACGTGTACAGAAGGTCTGGAGTCTTGGCCCGCGGCTCAATAAAATATTGATGCGTATCCTAGAAGTTGATAAATTGCCTGTGTGTGTCTGTAGTTGTCCATATCTGCCACAAACATTCTTTAGCAGAATCTTTCATGACTTGAAAGTAGAAAGAGGTGGTGGCACTATCTTGTGAATATGATTCTATTCCTCTACCTGGGCTGTAGCTGCTGCTGAAAGTTGTATTCTTTAGTCTAGGGATTTTCTAATGTGACAAAAAGTCATTGTTACAAAGGAGGAGGAGTTTAAGTTCAAGTTCTTTATATTTTTTTACCTTTACATATTTAAAACTATTCACATAACATCCCCGGCAGGGAGACTGGCTCTGAAAAATTAGAAAAAATGCGGTATTTTTAACTTACGAACGGGTAATCGGATCTCACTGAAATTTGATATTTAGAAGGATATCGTCTCTCAGAGCTCTTGCTTTAAATCCCGACCGGATCTGGTATCATTGGGGGGGGGGGGGGTGGGAGGGGGAAACCTAAAACTTGGAAAACACTTAGAGTGGAGGGATCGGGATGAAACTCGGTGGGGAAAATAAGAACAAGTCCTAGATGCATGATTGACATAACCGGAACGGATCTGCTCTCTTTGGGGTAGTTGGGGGGAGGAGTAATTCTGAAAAACTAGAAAAAATGAGGTATTTTTAACTTACGAACGGGTAATCGGATCTCAAAGAAATTTGATATTTAGAAGGATATCGTGTCTCAGAGCTCTTATTTCAAATCCCGACCGGATCTGGTGACATTGGGGGGAGTTGGAGGGGGAAACCGGAATTATTGGAAAATGGGAAAATTGGGGTATTTTTATCTTACGAATAGGTGACCGGATCTGAATGAAATTTGATATTTAGAAGGAATTCATGTCTCAGAGCTCTTATTTCAAATCCCGACCAGATCTTTGAAATTGGGGGGAGTTGGAGGGGGAAATCTTGGAAAGCACTTGGAGTGGAGGAATCGGGATGAAGCTTGGTGGATAGAATAAGCAAATGTCCTTGATACGTGATTGACGGAACCGTACTGGATTCGCTCTCTTTGGGGGAGTTGGGGGCAGGGGTTCAGTGATTTGGAGAGTCAGGTGCTTCTGGACGTGCTAGGACGATGAAAATCGGTAGGCGTGTCAGGGACCTGCACAAATTGACTTGATAAAGTTGTTTTCCCAGATTCGACCATCTGAGGGGCTAAAGGGAGAGGAAAAATTAGAAAAAATTAGGTATTTATAATTTACGAGTGGGTGATCGGATCTTAATGAATTTTGATGTTTAGAAGAACATCGTGACTCAGAGCTCTTATTTTAAATCCTGACCGGCATTAAGCCTCTTATTTTCCTTTTAAATCAATCTATTGATTCTTAGAATTTTGTTAGAGCTCATAACATATGATCTCTTGGCTCTTAGCTCTTCTTGCCTCGTCACAAGTGCCATATGAGCTCTTAGCTCTTGTTAATGTTAATAGCGATAGACTCTGATCAAAAAAAGATTCATCTGTGTTCCAATAATTTATAATAATATTCTTAGGCGAGAATCTAGGCCGTTTGAAGACAATGAAAGGCACAGGAAGCTTACTTAAAGGACAATATTGTTATTTTATGGTATTATATGGTCGGACTGAGGGAGGGACTGGGAAAAATGATTTAAAACAATCTGCTTGAAGATCTTTTAGATAACGGGGAAAAGTATACATTGAAAAGCTAAAATTTGTCTAACCGGAATGATATTAAAATAACTGAAAGACTTTTAGTTGGAGATTTACCAGGAAGAGAAACTGGGAATAAAATAACATCTGAAGGATTCTCATTGCTTTATTTTGTAACTTCATAATAGGAGAAATATGTGACTGAAACATACTCAAATAAGTAATCGCACAAATAGAAAAATAGATTGATTTTAAAGCATAAAAAGGAAGGACAAATTTAAGACGATGGATTACACCTATGTTCCTTCCTAACTTAAGCCTTAGGCTAGTGATATGAGCTTTCCAGCTTAAATTCTAGTCAACAATGACTCCAAGATACCGAGTTGTTTGCACTCGATTTATTTTTATTACTTTACCTCCAAGTGTGACTTTAACCTCTTGTAACGTTGGTACTGCAGTAGAAATTCTTGAAAAAAAAAATAAAAAGAGTCTTTGAAGTGTTGACAACCGATTTGTTACAATGGAACCAGTGAAGCATCTTTCTCAGTGATAATTCAAGATTTGATTTTAGAGATTGATGATCTATGTCGCAGATAGTGTAGGCTGTATCATCAACAAACAGCAAACTGAGATCCATATCAGTCCTGTGGCAGGTTAGGCTTAGAGGGAGATCGTTTACATAGATAAGAAATAACAGTGGTCCAAGTATGGATCCCTGAGGAACCCCGACAGCATTAGATAGGTTTTTCTCATCTGAAATGTAGCCAATCACAACCAATATTTGTTTTCTGTCCTTGAGGTAAAGAGACTTGCTTGTCCTCTAACACCACAATTATGTAGCTTAGATAATAGAATTTTATGAGAAATAGTGTCGAAAGCTTTTTTATGTCACCGAATATTGCTGCAGGTAGCAGACCTTTATCCATGGCGTCGTTCAAGAACTGGGTTAGCTTTAATATGGCTTGCTCTGTAGAGTATGAAGACCCGAATCCAAATTGAAATGGGCTGAAAAAATTTGTTTTCTTCAAAAAACTGTTCCACCTGTTATATATACGCTTTTCAATAACTTTGCTAAAAGCGGACAAAATAGAGATAGGTCGATAATTGGATGGATCTTGCTTGTTTCTTCCTTTATGTAGGGGAATAACTTCAACACTTCAGGGAAAGATCCGTGTTTGAAGCATAGATTGACCAGATGAACCAGCACTTGAGTATAGCATCCGATGGTTTGTTTCAGTAGATAAGTAGATGAGCAATTGGTTCCTTCAGAATGTCCGTTCTTCATGATTTTTACCAGATTCTTGAGTCCCACTTCAGTCACGGGAGAGATAAATATGGAAGAATCGACGGGATGTGGTAGAAAGTCGCGACATCCAGATTCCACATCCAAGCAGTCATTCAAATTACTGTTTACGGTGGCTTTTCCAATCCTAACAAAGTACTGGTTCATTTCCTCAGCTACCTTTTGCTTACCATTCACTGTTGATCCATCCGTTACATTCATTGATTCGGGCAGCCCTTGACTTTTGCCTCGTTAATTATTGTTAATTATACTCGTTAATTATTAATTATTTGTAGGTCCTTTTTGGAGATCCTTCAGCTTTGAGAAATAGTTTCTCAAAATGAATCTTCTTCGCCCACCTTATCAGTCTTGTAAGATGGTTTTTATAAGATTTGAATGTAGTTTCATTATTTGATGTGGGAGAATTTATGTATTCAGCGTAAAGTCGATTTTTTTTCTCAATACTCTTAAGAAAGCCTCTTGTTATCCATGGCTTTGCGGGCACCTGGTACTTCTTACACATTTTCTTCACAAGAGGGCAAGTTTCATTTAAAGCATTCTGAAATGTTTCAGTAAACGACCGTGATACAAATTCAACTTCATCTGACTCTAAGCAGTGCGACCAATCAGTACAAAGTAACTTAGTAACTTAGTAACCCATCCTTCTAGATTTTTTCATTTGACCCTTTTTTTTACCCTGGATTACCGGAGAAACTCGCTCATAAGAATGAAATGATCAGACACATTCGTAAGTATTACGTCACAAGACCCAACAGGGAAACTTACAAGTTGATTATCAACAATGATGCATTTTGATTTGTAACCCGAGTTGGAATCCAGAAGGATGGAACAAAGCCAGCAGCCAATGACGAAGTAAGCAAGTCTGTAGCCAGAGTACTCGAAGGCGCAGAAGTACTTGAGTCATAACTTACTGAAGAAGTGTCAATGTTAAAGTCTCCCATGAGAATGATTTTTCTTTTCCTGGAACTGACCATCTTAGCAAATTCTTCAAATTTATCTAAATATTTCTTGGGGCTAGAACTAGGAGGGTGGTCGAATATGCATAAAAGAACCTTCTCAGATGCTATAGATGCTATGGTGACTTCGATAACCAGAAATCCGAACAGCATTTCCTCATATAGAGAGTCAAAATCTTTAATTTCTTCAAAATGCAAAGAAGTATGGATGTAGAATGCAAGTCCTCCTTTCTGATTATTCAATCTGTTTTTCTGAAGTATTTGGTATCCTTTAATATTTGCCGCATTCAGGGTATTTGCATTCAAAAAAGTCTTACAAAGCCCCACAACTCCTATCCCATTACGAGGAAGGAACGTTGATAAAAAAAAATCTAGGCTAGAAAGTACCCCACAACAATTCCAACTCGCAAGTCTAAAATGGCCATTATTAACAGGAATAATTTCTTCAGGTGAAAGATACCTGTTACGGGGTAAATTATCAACAAGTGGGTCTTGGGCTAGATCATCACCTATATTTGTTGAATTTAACGTTTTACTCAACTCAGTGGAGTATCTCTCAAACCGCTTCAGTCTATCAGACATATAAAAAATTACTTAACAAAATAATTTGCTTTTAAATTACTTGTCAAATAGTATCCAAAAGCATAAGACATAGTGAAAAGCGCGCAACATACCGGATCCTCTGGTGATAGACATAAATTTGAAAAGATCAAAGGCTCAATACCAAACAATGGTGCTGTAAAAAGACAAGCAGCAAAACAAGAACTTTGCATTTTTAAAGATAGATAAAAAAGAAAACGGAAAAGAAAGTACAGAAAGTGAAACAGCGGAATAGGGCACATGTAAAACAAAATAACAATTTTCGGAGACAAACAACAAACTTTACATGTCTAATGCAATTAACTGAAGATACGAAAACAATGGGACACTAATTAAACACGAGACCAAGAAGATGCAGTAGAAACTTTTTTTAAAGCCATATATCAGTCCCTTTGTGGCGCACTCTGGAAGATACGATTTCACTTTTTGATTTCATTCCCCCCACCCCCAAGCAATTCACTTCTTCGAGAGTTCAATACGGGTGACAGATCTGTACATATAATAATACCGCTAGATTTGAGCTTGCCAACTTTCGACAAATTCAACTGTAGTTCTCTCTCACAGCCGACTGAGGTCAAAACAGGCTTCGTTTGCTGTTTAGACTTGTTACCACGTTGACGCGTATCAATAACATTCGACGACCGAAGAGTGATGCGATAGCATTTCATCAGATTGATAGGTTCTGTGACTTCAAGTTGGTTTCTAATAAAGTTTGAAACTGAAACTTCAATCTTTTCGGAAACTTTTCTTCGGGAAGCCCGTAAATGAGTAGATTAAGCTTTTTTTTTTTTTACTTCGAAGGCTAGCTGCCGTTTTTCCAACGAATCTGATTGGGTCTTTTGGTCATCTAAGGCTAACTTAAGCTCAGAAATTTTATGGTCTCGCAACACAGCCTCATCCTTTAGAAACTTAATTTCTGCCGAAATTGAGTCTAGCTTTTTAGAAACTTGAGCTTGTGCCGTTAGTATTTTGTCCAACTTTTCATTGGTCAGCTTCTTGAATTGCTCAAAGGACGACTGGGTGACTACTGACATTGTAAAATTTCAGCTATAATCAGCGAAGAATGAACAGTATTAGTCTTCCATTATTGTCTTCCGTACACAAAATAACAAGTACTTATGGACAGGCCCACGATAGAAGTGGCAATCACCGTTGGAAAGGTGGCCCAGTGGAACGGAAATTGCGGGACATGTTACACCTTTATAATTATAGTCCAATGCCACTGAATTAAAGCCAAAGTTTGTTCAAATAACTCGTAAAAATCGACGATTTTTACAAATTGAAATAAATATTGTGTTCTCGCCAGTGTTGACGCTTGCGACGGGGGAACTGCCCCTCTCCTGCTTGCAAATAAAGTTTACGTTAAGTCTTATTATACCGCTTTACGTCTACACTCTTTGAATGCTCAAAGATAATAACATTTCTTAATCTCTTACTTTACTCAATTTCACTGGTTGCGCAATCCAATTAGATTCAGAGTTAAATCCAGTTTATGTCCTCACAGTTCAAAGACCAAATCAATTAAAACTCTGTTGTGCAATCCTGATTCTAATTTTGGTGATAGGCATATTGAAACTAAGGACCTCAAAACTAAAACGTTTGGATCCTTATAAAACTGTTGGGACTGACCGTTGGTTCACGGTAAGGTGAACTAACTACGGCCTTGTAAACCATTTGGAAGATACGGCCTTATAAGTAGTAACTACTATGGTTCCCAAAAGAGGAGACAGTCGATATCAACATTGTTTAGTCACATGATCAAGGGACTTAAATCTTTAAAATTGGGAAAGGCGCTGACCATTGATCTGTTGGATCAAGTGGACACACTTGAACACATCTATGTACTTTTCAAACTGAAAGCGTATCAAGTACATGGCAATGTGATCTGGTTGATCAGAGCTTTTTGCAAATAGGTCTGAGTATGTTCTAATTATAATAACGGCATTGATGTCGTATATTCGTCGCTTGTTCTGTTTATCAGCGGATATCTACAGGGATATTCTCGGGCCCAATCTGTTCAGTATGTACATGAAGGGTTACGTAGCACTTCTTAATCAACCCCCGAGAAAAAGGTATGCCCTCCACTGTAAGCTTATAGAACCCACAGGTGCGACTGAACAAGTAGCAAATGCTCAACTGCGTCAACATGCAGTGAAGTTGAGATACAACTTGGGCTTTGTAATTAAACCTCTCCAGATGAAAAAAATGGCTCCATTTATGGCATAACATTCTTCTTCCCACCTAGTCTGTCGGGGATCAGCTGAAGCCAGTTGCAGAATAAATGGATATGGTATAATATTTGATTGGCAGTCTAAATTTTTGCGGCCACCCAGGAATTGGGACCGCCAAACCTGACGGGGTCTTCCAGCTTATCAATTGTAAGAGTGCGGCTCAAAATCCAAGTGTGGCAGAGAACTCTTAAAGGTTCACTACCTAAAAGTTTGGTAGGAGTCATGCATAACATCAATGTAAGATTGGTGTAAAATTTCCTTAAGGGTCTTGACACAACTTACCTCTCCTGTCTTCAAAGTAAAAGTTATGAAGATTCTTAAGGTCCCAATCCTTCCTTGTCGGAAGAAGAGTCATATCTTTATGTGCATAAGCAAAGACCATCAAATTTTTAGCATACGCTATTATTGGCCCTGTGTCCCATACCCCATAGGGAATTTCAGAAATTACAATCAGAAGAGAAGCCAAACTTAAAAGAAACAGAAAATACCAAATATAAGCGTAGCGCTGTGACTCGTCGACCTCTGTCCCAGAAGACTGGAAACTAAATAGTGCGCTTCAAGTTAATGTTCAAATCAGTCATTTGATATACATTACAAGATATATCATAGAATTATGTATTTGAAAAGAATGAATTTGAAGACGACGAAAATAATGATGAAAATTAGTGCCATTCTACACCAGTAAAAATGAATCAATTGTCACAAATATACTAGCATCGACTACAAATTTATTCCTTGAAGTAATATTTTGCTTTATTTGCTTCTTTTAATAAAACTACTTTTCAAAATATACTTCTTTTTAGCCTAAGTGTAAACGACACAATATACTTCTTTTCAAAGGAAGTGTAAACGCCACTATAGCGTAGTCTTAGGGACTTGGGGGGAAGGAAGGAAAAATCGATGAAAACTTGTACTATCTTGGACTAGTAAAGCAAATTGAACGTCAAACAAAAATCGAAATCAACTTTTCCCAGGAAGTTTATGCAATATTGTGATTTTATAATAATGATAGAAAAACTGTCAAAATGCATGTTTTTTAAGTGAATCGTACATGACATTTATAACTTTAAGCCATTAAGGTAATTTAAGATGGGTGGAAATAATCCCTCCGCCTCCCATGTCTAAAAAGCATTTTAAAGCCCTTCATTGTCTCTTTTCCTCTCGGTGATGCACTCTGAAAGTTTAATTTAAGAAGCAAACCTGAGTTGACTCTGCTTCAAAAGCAGCCCCATCAGTCACCCTCCCTGACAGGGGACGGTTGAAAATGAATTTACATGCCTTACCTACCCTTCTAAATTAAGGTTCAAATTTTGGGTATTTGAGCAAAATTGAGAGTTTTAAGATTTTATAACAAAAAAAAAGAGTCAAAACATAATTTTTTTCAGTAAGTCTTAAATGGCATTTAAGCCTTTAAACGTTTAAACTGATTTAGGATAGATGATGACGGCACGCTTATTTATAGTAGTTTTTGTTTGGTCTAGGTTTTATTGCCTTATTCACAGTATTTTCTGTTGATTTTCCACTTCATTTTATCTTTTTACATAATCTCTGCTTGTCTTTATTTCCTCATTAATAGAAAATGTGGCACATTTTCAGTTTGACTTCATTGTTTCAGCATCTTAAAGAAACCATGATCTGGATTCTTAATTTCGTCTATATTTGTCGCTCTTTAAACGGCATGTAGGATTATTTTTGTTGTTTTGAAGTAGCTCTTTACTTTAGAAATAAATCTTATTCTTTTTTGTAAAGATTAATGTCTTCAAGAAAGAATCGTCTGCATTCTTTATTCTATTTGCGCTCTCTTGCCATTAATCTTTTGTTGCTGTTTCAAATTATTTCCTTGTTTGAACATGGTGTAGTACTTTTTTAGAAAGATCAAAGCTGTCCTGAAGGGCTAAAAGGGACTTTTTTTAATTATGTACGTGGTTCGCATTGATGTAAAGCTATTTCTTTGTCCCAAGAGGGTCCTTGGAATTCAATTTCTTGTATTTCTTGATTTGGCTCTCTCGCTAGCCTAAAACAAAATTGGCTTGTTAACCTAGTCAGGTTTATTTTCTTCCTGTTTTTCTTTGAAACGGAGGAATTTGTTTCTTCGGAAAAAGTAATTTCCACGTCTTCGGTATGCAAGATCCCATAGTGGTGAATAAGAAAGTTCGAAAAATTAATTCGGGGAACATATTATTTAGCCGAAGCCTTAGTTCTAATTTTGAAAGTTTATGAATCATTGAAATTAGAATAGTTTTATTTTGAAAACTTAGAAATGTATTCAGTATTATAAGGGCAATTTAATATTTTAAGTTAGTTTTTAGTTGTTTTGTTTTAGTGTAAATTGACAAGTAACTATATTTGTTTTTTATAGACAGTTAGTTGATTTTATTGTCTCATATTTTTCTTATTCTTGAAGCTAATAAAATGCTTAAATTTGGATTTTTTTTTTTTTTTTTTTTTTTTTTTTTTTTTTTTTTTCGTAAGTCATTTTGCAGTTGATGCTGAGAACGAGATAACAATTACAAAAAAAAAAAAAAAATTCTTCCTGTCTTCTTTTGATATGGAGGAATTCGTTTCTTCAGAACAAATTATTTCCACGTCTTCAATGGAATAATAACGTGGTATGCTCCAAAAAATAAGAATAAGAAACTTCAAAAAAAATTATTTTGGGAATATGTTATTTAGGCGAAAGCTTTATTCTAAATTCAAAAATTTATGGATCATTGAAATTAGAGTAGTTTTTTTGAGAACTCAGAAATGTAATTCAGTATTATATGGGCAATTTAAGATTTTAAGTTAGTTTTTGGTCACTTTGTTTTCGTGTAAATTGACAAGTAACTATATTTGTTTTCGATATTACATTGTTTGTTGATTTTATTATGTCTTATAATCTTTTATTCTTGAGGCTAATAAAATGCTCGAATTTAAAGTTATCTCTTTTTTTGCGTAAAAGTTTTTTTGTGGTTAATGCTTAAAACGATATAACAATTAAAAAAAAAAAAATACAGCCAAACATGCTTTTTTCGATAGATTTGTTTAGTAGGTCAAAAGTCAATCGACTTATAACGCTATGCTGTGTAACTCAAAAGAACAATCGATATACTGATGCAGCTACCGAAACTATGCAATGAACAAAACACTCAAATAAATAAATCTATGTAAATTTTCATAGCAAGTAATTAAATAATCACTGAAAAATAACCTACACAAAAATTTGGCTTTTTATGGTGATTATAAATACTTAAAATTCATTGAATTTAAGGCTACCTAAGGAAATTTAAAAGCTATTAAAAATTGAAATTGAAAGCTATTGGCACAGTAAGTATACATAATTTTAGAAATAGGAATTTAACTCCCCCCACCCCAAAAAAATAGATGGGGTGCTATTTTAACTGAAATTATGCAATGACCTTGAACATGTAGGAGAATCCTAAACCAACTGTTGACACAATATGAAATTTCCCTTTTTTTTTCAGGGAAGGATGGTCATGCTTGTGATCATCCGTAGTCCATTGTTCTAAATTTTTATTTCAAGATGGTTCATTCGAACGGGTATTTGAGGATCTGGTGCTCTTTTGGAGTTACAAAAGAGATCACGACACAGAAAATTGCCACCTTCTAAAGTGTAGCCTGTAAAACGTGAATTTTTGCATCTTCTTTTATTACCGTACGAAAAAAGGCGGCTTATATAATATAGAGTAAATGACATACATTTAAATAGGTGGCGAGTTAAAAAAAACTCTTAAAAGATACTAAGAAAAATACTTAAATTGCTTAAAAAAGGAAGAGAAATTGTCTTCGAAGACCTTTTCAAAAATGTAAACCCGATTGGTTTTAATGATTTTTTTTTTTTTTTTTTTTTAGTCCTGTAATATTTGACGCTATGTCTTGTAATTATGTTCTTTGACCTGACCGATGAACACGGCAGGCATACGGATGGTTACTGACGGATAGGCACATGTAACTGCTAACGGGGATGAGAATTATTCAATTGTCACCATTGTCATCACTGTATTAAAAAATCAAAGTCGAATTCCACAATCTGTTCTAATTTGTATGTATTTTTGGAGCAAAATTAAAGAGTGTAATAATAGCAGCCTGTTCATCCCATAAGTAACTTTTGTTGGGATTTGTTGGGAATTTGTTTTCTTTTTTTTTTGTGAAAAGTTAGGTAGCATTTTTCGTAGCTTTGATTTTCAACATATTTTATCTTCTTTTTTTTTCTTCTTTGAATAGACACTTAATGCAATCGATAACGCAATAAAGTTTATTCTTCTTCTTCGTAAAGTGCTTCTTCGTAAAGATCAAAGGCAGTGTCTAAGTATTTGCGGGACAACTTTTCCATTGTCCTTGCAAGCTTTCAATGGTACTTTATGGAAAGTTTGAGAATGAGTTGGCTTTTTCTTGTATCTACTCATTTACATCTCGTGATACAATTACTTAATTTTATACTATAAGCTACTGTAATTGAAAAATCAGATGTTAGTCAATTACATATTGCGGTTTAAAAGAATTAAAGATTTTTACTCAGGACATAGTGCCTCCCTATTCCGAAGCGTCATTAGTTAAACATTGGCGTCCAGGCGTTGGCATATTGTCAAAGTAGAATCTCTGCTTATATGATTGATATGTTTCTGTAACTCCCAGCCAATCAGTAATCTTCAGATCTGAAAACAGTCTTATGGTATCATACAACGGATACCTGAAGCAAGTTCACCCATTGCACAGATAACGTCAGTTTGCTCCCGATTCCTAAAAGAGAGTATTTCTATATAAAAAAGCATTGGGTTGCAAGTTATGATTCCTTCTGCCAGAGGGTTAGGGGGCATCGCACGAATTAGAACATTTTCAACCCAAAGTTGTTTTTTTACGAATGATTCTTTTGGACCCATCACAAGGAGGGAAGAAGGAATTTATTTTTTGGTAATTAAATTTGTATTTAATTTTTCTGTTTTATTTCCGTTGCTTACTATCAGATACATTGATCTTGCTGAAATTTTAACCACGTGTTTTGTATCCAAATCATTATTATGCTTCAAAACTAAGGAAGGCTGCCCAAGAAAAGTGGGAAAATCTATGAAATTGTCAAAAGTCAGATTTCAATCGTGCTTCCGTTAGTCAGCTTGTCTGCTTTGTGCAATTAAATAAAAAAAACTTTTTTCAGCAGAAAGTAAGCGGCAACATTAAAACTTAAAATGAATAGAAATTATTCCGTATATGAGAAGGGCTGCCTCCTCCTCAATTCCTCGCTCTTTACGCACTCCAATTCAACCAATTTCGTGTTTCAGCAGTCGGTCTTAAAAATCGGGACAATACGTTTGGGGTTGTCTCTCCCCCTTTTTTGAAATCAGGCAAACATTCTCAGGCTCATTGCCTTTGATGGGAAGCACTAAACTTAATGATTTTTTTATTTATTTATTTGAAAGCAGGTTAAAAAGCTAATTCTTTGATACATTGCTATCGAAATCCCTTTTTTTAGATTGTCGCTTACTATTGACCCGAGTGGCTCCTTACTTTCAGTTCGTTACCGCGAAGTGTTCAATGTGTATTAGAAAACATAAACATAAAACCGGTTTGTGGAAAACGGATCCTATGGCACAGAGAGTGAATAGTAGTCATTTCACTAATTATTAGCTTTTCAAAAACGAGCTGAAATTGTGCTGGAATACACCTGGGACTTTAGCTACGACGTCAATCCCCTACCTCCCCCCTAACCTTAGAAGTTCCAAAACCTATTGCGTCCATTACGTTTCGTTGAAAATTACATTCATTTTGAAAATTGAGCTTTAATTTTAAAATATCGACGAAAAATAAAAATTAATTGCTGTAATAATCAATATGACTGGAAAGAACTAATAAAAATAAACAAATATTTTATACATAATGACATTAATTCTTGGAAATTTGAGCAATTCAAGATTTTATTTCAGTGTAATTTTTACATTTTTCAATATATAGGCTATGTTTAAAATATTTATTTTATATATTAATAATGTAATGCTAATAATATAGTTATTACAAAGTGTTTTAAACATTCTTTTATGTTACAGTATATTTTGTCTTAATTAAAGTGCAAATGACACAACAGGCGTTAGAACTTCACAATTAAGGGAGAGGGAAGGTTGCAGTGTCCAAACTGCTGTTTGTAGTAACTTTCGTTCTAGTGTTCGTTCTAAGTTTGCCATGAATGTTTAATCTATTTTTTTCTCGTTTAAGGCTTATTTATTAATATAAATCATTATATTTTTATCTTTATGTTTACCCTGATCATTTATTTTTATTTCTGTTCGTTTTGGGTTTCATTTACCCTTTGATAGATTTTCGATTAAGGTTTTAGCTTAATACCCTGATCCTTTTCGGATACCCAGGATCAAACATCTTTCTTTTCTAAGCAACAAACGAACAATAAAAATTATGTATAAGCAATGGCCAACTTGTATAACTTTCAGCCCTTGCCCCAGGGCCTCAGGGGGCTTATATCATAACCAGAGGCATGGCTATACGCCATTTTGTTAAACGGGATGCACATAGTGTCTTTTGATTTTGTTCAACTTACCTCTAAACATTCATTGAAGTTTCACCTTAATATCCCTAGCCTTTTAGGATACACCCACAATCAATCATTTCACCTTTTCCCTGGGACAAATCCTGCATGTAAACACTGGGAAAATTGCATGATTCATTACAATCATTAGACTGGGACTGTGGGGGCATGGCATCCCCAGAGCCATAGTTTTTCGATCTTTCGACTATTTTGAAAAAAATATTTAAAAAAAAACGATCAGTTTTTGAGAAGGGGAACATCTAAAAAGAAGAAAGGGGGGCTGGCTGTCCTCCAACTACTTTCCAACATCCTTCTCAAAATGCCTCGGAAGTTTCAATTTAATTTCCTCACCTTAAGATATTGCAGATAAATTGTAGGCACACAGAGTCTTTTGATTTAATTTAACATTTCACCCAACATTTTCTTGAGGTTTCTCCTTAATATCTTAAGCTTTTTGAAGACTCGGGATCATACATGCCCCCTGCACAACTTGCAGCCCCTTGCCCTGGGGACTGTGCAGGTTATTTCAACCCCTGAGGCATAGTCAATTTACCCTTGGAACATTTTGAACATAATAGCTATCTTAAATTTTGAGTGGATGTCTTCAGATGAAAATGGCATGCAGGGGGGGGGGGGCTAGATGCCCTTCGATCACTTTTGGCTCTTAAAAGGGCACTAGAACTTATTCTTCAATGATTCATTCTTTCGGAAAAGATGAAAGACATGTTTATTGCCCTGAATTTAGGCAATCTTGGGAATTTTTTCAAGCTTGAAAGCATAAGATAAGGTATACATATACGTGGAAACCTGTCTAGAGGGGACAGTTGGTTTTGAGTTGTGGCCATTCCAAAAGCGCGCCTTTCCTATCTGAATGAACTTGAAAATCAAAGCTGCACTAGAATTTAACTGGACGAACCGAGTATCACATGTTTTAGATCATTTTGCCTTACAAAATGCCTTACATTTTGCCTTACAGAAGTGGATTTGCCAAGGTCACCTTTTTCCTTTCTTTAGAGGTTGAAACGCTTTTCTGTTAGAGACTGTAAAACCTAAGTCGAGAAAATGGAAAGGCTTGAAGTATTGGACAGCAAAAATGAGAATTTGCATGTTCTGTGTGAAGTGATTGTCGAGCTGTTACAGTCAGAGGCTCCCGCTAAGTTTTGGAAAAAGTTCGAAAAAGGGGGTGGTTAGTCATTCGGGTCTACTTAAGGTCATGCTGAATCTTTTTGCTTTGTCCCCTGCATCAGCCAGCACAAAACGTCAATTTTTCAGCATCAATATGATGAAAATCAGCCGAAGAAACTGTTTGAATGCTTGGATAATTGCAGCTCTAATGCATTCAAAACGACTTTGTCTTCGGAATTTGCCTTTTCGAATGGTCAACTTTCATCGACTCTTGTTAATGAGCGTAAAAAAAGTGTATGGTTTTGGTTTAGTATGAGCCTAAATTACTGGACAAAATATGTACCTAATGGATAATGAGCCAGTAAAAAAGTAAAGGGACAGAATACGGTTTTGGACTTTACAGTCTCTACCGGCGGTTCTGATCTCCGTTGCGTGGTCCTTCAGCCAGGAAGTGCAATGGGGATTTGGGGCCAGCCATCTTGTGCTTTCGCACTCCCTGTTTAACTTTCCCAGATTTATCCAGGTACCTATTTAGAACTGGGTCTACTCTGGCTGAGCTTACAGAGTCACGCCACTGACCTCCGGTCCAAACCAAATAACCAGTGACACCAGGACTTGAATCCCTGTCTCACGGACAACGGTTTTGTTCTAACCATTCGGCTAGGACGGCTTGATAATGAGCCAGTGTTGTCAATTGCGGAGGAGGGGGATTTGCTCCCCTAGGTTTCATTGTCCTTCCTTAGATTCTAAAAAGAACGCTCATTAGGTGTTGGCCCATCCCCTGAATTTGGCGCATATATCCCTCCCCCCTCCCCGCTATTTTCTCGTTTATTCACGTCACTGTGAGTAAAAGACTGAAAATCTTTAAGATTGAGTGGTGATTGTTGTCCGCTTTTTGCTTCGTCAGAAAATCAGTAAAAAAAAACAGGACATGTTTTTAGCATGTTTGATTTGAGATGCTAGTTCAGTCTTTCTTTTTTTTTTTTTTTTGCTAGTCTTTGGTTTTAGTTATTTTCAGGTTTTTAAAGGACGAGAAGGCGCTCGTCTCCTCTACCTCTCCCTTCCGGCCGTTGCCTTTGGTCTTGTTCGAGTAAACAACAGGGTGTCATTTTCAGCTGTATACACTGGTGACAGGATAGGGAGTTTAAAACATAAAAATGACTTATCTCCTTTTTGACGAACTTGAGTGCGTCACGGTGATAGTTTTTATGCGCTCTTTTTTGGTGATATCTAGTAAAATGGGGCTCAATCTAGTAAACTTGATTGTTGAAATTTGGAAAATAGTAAATCTTCTTCGAATTGGCAACCTTGGTCTGTAATTGACAGGTCTTCTTCTTAGATTTATTATTTGTCCTTTTTTTCCTTCTTCAAGGGCTTAATAAAGCCTTTTCATAAAGAGATGAAAGGCAGTAACTAAATCTTTACAGGACGCTTTTTCCTTGTCCTTGCATAAATACAATGGTACTTACTGAGGATTTTGAGGATGAATTGGCTTTTTGTATAATATTTTTCCTCTGTTCTCCTGTCATAAATGTTGCGTAGTATCAGATATATTCATCCTTAACAATCTATTAAGCTTTAGAAATTATGAGAAGTAACCAGCGAATTGTCCAAGGTCATTTTCCCTTTGGGTTTGAAAATTGGACGCTGCGTCTTGAAGAATTATTTAAAAAAATTAGCTTATAAGTATAATTATTTTAAAGTTTATAATGCTTAAGGAGAAAGGGGGTAAAAAAGAAGATGATCTGGGTAATTCGAAATGGAAGATCCTTGAGTTTTGACATACCTGTTTGACTTGTGTCTGACCTAAAACTTAAGCATCCGTGTTAGGGGGTGAGTGAAATATTACATTTGTTGTTTTATAGGGAATATTTTGTTTTTTCTTTACATCTCTATGGTGCAAAAACCAGAAAAGTAAGAAAGACTGTTAACAATAATTGATTAGGATTCCACAAGTGAAACTGTCGAGTGAATCATCTAGCTAGTTGAAAATTTTTGAACCAAAAAAAGAAGAAGATAGAGTCTAATCCCAAAAACGATATATGACAAAGTAAAAAAGAAAGTAAGAGTTAAAAAGAAAATATATATTCAAAGCCCTGAAACGGAAAATGAAAAAGTAAAAAGGATAAAGGTTAAAAAGAAGATAGAGTAAATGCCCAAAATTGGAGTATGACCAAGTAAAAAAGATAAGAGTTAAAAAGAAGATAGAGGCAAAGCCCAAAACAAGGGATATAACAAAGTAAAAAAGATAGAGTCAAAAAGAAGATAGAATCAAAGCCCAAAGCGGAATAAGTAAAAAAGTGTCAGAAGTAAGAATTTCACTGGGCATTTTCACTCGAAAATGTCCTTTCTTGGTGTTTTTTATTGAAGAAATGCCCCCCCCCCCCCCCGCTAGATTTGAAAAACAGATTCGTCCCTATATTTTTATCAGCTGATGCTTTCAGCATTTTCATCTTCTAAAGGAAATGGTACACTAATAAAAGAATAGTACCATATTCTTTAATTACTGCATCGTACGGTACGATGCAGCAATTAAACAGATATAATAAAAGAGGGGTAAGATCGATATCTATCAAAAGTAAAAATGCACAACAACATACATGAAGAAGTAAAAATGACAAAAAGAGTAAGGAGCTATCGGTCAATAAGGATGAAAAGACAAAAGTATAGGAGAAAAGAAAATGAACAGTAGTGACGCGTAGATTAAAATAAAAAAAAATGCTAAACGTTAAAGTTAAAAAAGGTTTAAAAAACGAAGCATATTATAAAACCTGGCTAGATTTTATCAGCAAAATGCTCTCTAAACGTAGAATATGAACAAGAAGAAAGTAAGATCAACCAATGAGGAGCTCAAATTTTTCAATACTTTTCTGTGTGGGTGTAAATCAGGGAAGAAAATAGGGACCTTGGATGAAACTAGTCAAGAAGTATCGGTTTAACAGGGTGTTAGGACTCGGGGAAAATATTTTTCTTTAAGTCCTTAAAGCTAACCTTGCAAGTCTTAAACAATTATTAGTCCTTCTCATGTTGAAAGAAATAAACTAATTTTTTTTCTCTTAACAAGAGCAACAAGAGAAAAAGGAGAAGACAGTAACTGGCCCACGTTGTCAAAAAGCTACTCAGTCTATTTTCCAATTAGAAAAAAAAAATCCGTGTGTCACTTTATTTCTGAATCCCTGAAATTTAATCTTTCAACTGTTTTCGGTTTTTATTAGTAATTAATGTTCACTACTAAGCTAAGTATTTCTACTTTGGAAATTTTGTAATAGTGTAAAATGTCGTCTCAGGGTCTATCCTTTTCAGATGGTTGTTATTTGTTTGGGTTAATTGATGCTGGGTTGATAGCTTGGAGAACCCGAGGGACGAAATAACGTAGTTAATTAAATATTATTAAATCCTTTTTAATGAAGACAATTTATTTAAGGGTTCTTGGAAAAGAGGAAATTAATTTTTTTAAAGTTGTAAATTTAACACGTATTTCTTTTTAGATAGGATGTTGTCTATATCGCCTCAGAGGATGTTTATTAGATTTTGTTTTCTAGCAATGTTAAATCTATCTTCTTTGAAAAAGGTCTCAATTTTTTCTGCTTAGTCCACAATGACAGATTTATTGTCCCACAATTTTTTATGCCAGAGAAAGATTATTTCAGCTCAGATCAAAATCAGGGCAGGATAAAGGGCGATTGGGCCCAATCGGGTCCTGTATCTGGAAGGGCCCCTTGTTGCTATCACAATAAACAGAAAAATATGATATATACTTTATCAAACAGTTCGTGGTAACGAACTGTAGTAAGGAACGACCCGGCTAAATAGTAACCGAAACTCTAAAAAATGAAATTTTGATACCAATAGTGACATCAAAAGGATCGCATTTTAATGATGATTTTAAATATGTAAGTTTCATCAAGATCAGTTATACCCTAAAAAATTACGAGCCTGAGAAAATGCTCCTCATTTTAGAAAATAGGGGGAAAACATCCCCTAAAAGTCATACAATCTTAATGAAAATCACACCATCAGATCCAGTGTATCAGAGAACCTTATTGTAGAAGTTTGAAGCTCCTATCTACAAAAATGTGGAATTTCGCATTTTTTGCCAGAAGACAGATCAAGGATGCGTATTTATTTGTTTTTTATGGCACGTGGTGCCATATCAAATTCTGTCCGTCTGTCTGTCGGTCCCGGTTTTGCTACTTTAGGCACTTCCAGGTAAGCTAGAACGATGAAATTTGGCAAGCGCATCAGGGACCGGACTAGATTAAATTATAAATAGTCGTTTTCCCGATTTGACCATCTGGGGGGGGGGAGTGGGGGGCCGGTTAATTCGGAAAAAAATAGAAAAAATGAAGAATTTTTAACTTATGAGCGGGTGATGGGATCTTAATGAAATTTGACGTTTGGAATGATATTGTGTCTCAGAGCTCTTATTTTAAATCCCGACCGGAATAGATGACATTGGGGGGGGGGATTGGGAGGGGGAAACTTAAAACTTGGAAAACACTTAGGGTGGAGGGATCGGGATGAAACTTGGTGGGAAAAATAAACAAAAGTCCTAGATACATGATTGACATAATCGGAACGGATACGGTCTCTTTGGGGTAGTTGGGGGAGGGTTATATCTGAAAAATTAGAAAAACTGAGGTATTTTTAACTTACGAACGGGTGATCGGATCTCAGTTAAATTTGACATTTAGAAGGATATCGTGTCTCAGAGCTCTTATTTTAAATCCCGACCGGATCTGGTGACATTGGGGGGGGGAGGGGGAAACCTAAAACTTGGAAAACACTTAGAGTGGAAGGATCGGGATGAATCTTGGTGGGAAAAATAAGCACAAGTCCTAGATACATGATTGACATAACCGGAACGGATCTGCTCTCTTTGGGGTAGTTGGGGGAGGGGTTAATTCTGAAAAATTAGTAAAAATGAGGTATTTTTAACTTACGAACGGGTGACCGGATCTCAATGAAATTTGATATTTAGAAGGATATAGTGTCTCAAAGTGTCTTTCTTATTTTAAATCCTGACTGGATCTGGTGACATTGGGGGAAGTTTGGGGTGGGGGAACCTAAAATCATGGAAAACGCTTAGATTGGAGGGATCGGGATGAAAGTTAGTGGGAAAAATGAGCAGAAGTCTTAAATACGTGATTTACATAATTGGACGGATCCGCTCTATTGGGGGGAAAGGTTAATTCTGAAAAATAAGAAAAATTACGTATTTTTAACTTACGAAGGAGTGATCGGATCTTCATGAAAATTCATATTTAGAAGTTCCTCTTAACTCAGATCTTTTATTTTAAATCTCAACCGGATCAAGCGTAATTGGGGGGGGGGGGCAGTTGGGGGGAATGGAAATCTTAGAAAACACTTAAAGCGGTTAGATCATGATGAAACTAGACGGGAAGAATAGAAACCTGTCTAAGATACGGGACTGACATAACCGGATCTGCTCTCTTTGGTGTAATGGGGGGGGGATTTAGAAAATTGAGGTGTTTGTAACTTACGAAAGGGTGACCAGATCTTTATGAAATTTGATATTTAGAAGGATCTTGTGCTTTAAAGTTCTAATTTTAAATTCCGTCCAGATCCTGTGGTATTGGGGGGAATTGGAGGGGGAAACCGGAATTCTTGGAAAACGTGAAAATTGGGGTATTTTTATCTTATGAATAGATGATCGGATCTTAATGAAATTTGACTTTTAGAAGGAATTCATGTCTCAGAGCTCTTATTTTAAATCCCGACCAGATCTTTTGACATTGGGGGGAGTTGGAGGGGGAAATCTTGGAAAAACACTTGGAGTAGAGGAATCGGGATGAAGCTTGGTTGATAGAATAAACAAATGTCCTTGATACGTGATTGACAGAATCGTACTGGATTCGCTCTCTTTGGAGGAATTATGGGGAGGGATTCAGTGATTTGGCGAGTTTGGTGCTTCTGGACGTGCTAGGACGATGAAAATTGGTAGGCGTGTCAGGGAGCTGCACAATTTGACTTGATAAAGTCGTTTTCCCAGATTCGACCATCTGGGGTGTTAAAGGGAGAGGAAAAATTAGAAAAAATTGGGTATTTATAACTTATGAGTGGGTGATCGGATCTTAATGAATTTTGATATTTAGAAGGACATCGTGACTCAGAGCTCTTATTTCAAATCCTGACCGGCGTTAAGCCTCTTATTTTCCTTTTTAAATCAATCTATTGATTCATAGAATTTTGTTAGAGCTCATACCATATGATCTCTTGGCTCTTAGCTCTTCTCGCCTCGTCACAAGTGCCATATGAGCTCTTAGCTCTTGTTTGTTTTTGTGTTGTTGTTTTTTTTCAGGGGTGACCGTGTCGACTGAGTGGTCCTAGAATGTCCGCAATAGGGCTCATTCAAACGGAAATCAAAAGTTCCAGTGCCCTTTTTAAGTGACCAAAAAAATCAGAGGGCACCGAGGCCCCCTCCCACACTCATTTTTTCCCAAAAGTCACCGGATCAAAATTCTGAGATAGCCATAGTCGAAAAACCTAATAACTATGTCATTAGGGACGACTTACTCCCCCGCAGTCCCCGTGGGAGGGGCTGCAAGTTACAAACTTTCACCTGTGTTTACATATAGTAATGGTTACTGGAAAGTGTAAAGACGTTTTCTGGGGAATTTTTTTGCCTTAGGGGGGAGTTGAAGGGGGTTACGTTTGAGGATATTTCCATGGAGAAACTTCTCATGGGGGAAGAGAATTTCAATGAAGGGGGCGCAGGATTTTCTAGCATTATTTGAAAAAAACAATGAAAAAATAAATATGAAAAAAAATTTCTACTGAAAGTAAGGAGCAGCATTAAAACTTAAAACGAACAAAAATTATTAAGCATGTGAGGGGTTTACCTCCTCGTTATACCTCAATCTTTACGCTAAAGTATTTTTAGTAATTTAAACTATCTATTCTACAGTCTCTGTGATTCAGAAGTCATTCTTAAGGAATTGGGACAAAATTTAAGCTCTAGTGTAAAGAGCGATGTATCGACGAGGGTTGAACCCCCTCATATACGCCATAAAAACATACGATTATAAAAGTTCGTTACGTAAGTTAATTCGTAAGTTACGTATATTTTTTACCAATAAAAACGTTTGTAAAAAATTAAAAGTTCTAGTTGCCTTTTTTAATTAATCAAAAAACTGGAGGGCAACTAGGCCTCCTCCCTCGCTCCTTTTTTCTCAAAATCTTCCGATTAATTGCAATTAATCAATATGCAAATTTACTTTTAATTATTTACGGGCGGAGAGCCAAGATCAAAACATGCATTAATTTAAAAACGTTCAGAAATTAAGTAAAAAAAACAAGTTTTTTTTAATGAAAGTAAGGAGCAACATTAAAACTTAAAACGAACAGAAATTACTCCGTATATGAAAGGGGCTTTTCCTCCTCAACGCCCCACTCTTTGCGCTAAAGTTTCTCATGTCATATTTATTGAATTCGATCGGGATACCCCTATATTAGAGAGATTTTAAACTGCTTATGTGAACTAGTTTGAGTACGTAAGCTCTTATGCAGGTATATTTTATTTAAATATTTATGTATCGAATGGGCCCCGCCAAAAAAGTCTAACCGGGCCCCGCACCTATTCAATCCATTCCTTATCGAAAAGAAGATCCAAACACTGAGTGATGTAAAATCCCGCATCTTAAGCCAAATTCAATTCCTCTAAAAAAAATAGCCTTAGGCAATAATTAATTCTAACACACTTTTATATAAGTTATTGTCCTTTCACAGATCGGAAATCAACATCCTCCTTTGTGGTGACCCAGGTACTTCAAAGTCACAACTTCTACAATATGTGTTCCATCTGGTGCCGAGATCCCAGTACACTTCAGGGAAGGGGTCATCGGCTGTTGGTCTTACAGCATATGTCACCAAAGACCCAGAAACGCGCCAATTGGCTCTCCAAACGTGAGTGAAATCTTTAGTCTCTTAGTTGTTTCTTTAGAGCCGTTCTTTTGAAACTATCTATTCGTCTAGCTGGGTCACTGCAGATGAATAATTTTGTTACCATGGGCAGCTGAATGAAGTGCGATAGACTAGCAAAATAGCCTGTCGGACGACAGCCATAAAAAAAACAGTCGTTGTATATACTCCCGTAATTTTCCCCCTTCCCAAAAGATACTGTACCCTAATATTTCAGCTCTATACCCCTCCTCCCCCGTGAAACAAAAAAGGGTACACTTTTTTTGATGATCAGATGCCACCAAAATAAAAGTATTCTGGAAAAATATTTGCTTCCCTTCCCGTCAAACAACCTTACGTGATTGGCTAGGTGTCACAGACACCTACCAAAAATTTGGAGTGAGGTGCCGAAAGAATATTGGATATCAGGCACAGAAATATTTTTGAACGATAGATTAAACGTTCTGTTTGCCAATTTTAATACATATCTCAAGCTATTAGATATATAATACTTGTAGTTGAATATAATCTTATATCATGGCCCATGTGCAAAATTTTTCAAGGGTTTGCTCTGTATCAGGCGGTTAAGAATTCGTCAAAACATAAAAAAATAACAGGTAAATATTTTAAAAATCATAAGATAAATCGTACTTTTCGGCGGACTCGCTTTTTGTCTGTGGTTTTTACAGGCAATGGCTCCAAGAAAAGATAACGTTTTTGTCTGAGCATCAAATTTTGTAGTAGTCTGCACAACATTTTGAAAAATCATCAATTTCGCAAGAAGTTCCATTCTGCTTAGACTGAAAAGCTGCTTAGTACACGGTACATAGAAAAGATGAAGTAGCTTACCTCTAACAGTTATTGGCTATGCTTTGTATAGAGCAACTGAAAGTGTAAATGAACCATTTCAGTTAATAGGTTCAAGTAATTACTTTTGCCTATTCTGTCCTAGAAATGTCTAATGTCCAAGGAAAAAATTAATTTGACTAGAAGATTCTTCTTCTTTTATAACACCGGGAAACTAAGCATAAAGCGAAAAAAGGTTGTGTGGAATTCTAAAATGTAACCTTCTCTTTAAATATATATTTTTTATATACTCGTCACGAGACAGGATAAATACTACGTAAAGTGAAAAAAAAAGAGAAAGAAGCCAAACTATCTTGTGCAGAATATTTACAAGACCCAGACTCCAGAAAACAAACTGAATTCATAGCAAATAAACCGAAACTAAACTTCAATAGATAACTGATAAAATTAATTTAATTTTTTTAAAATTAGGATTTGAGCAACTTACGGGGTAACTGAAGGTATGAGCAAAGTTACCGTAGAATGTTTTTTAGAATCATAAGTGATGATCATATCTCACATATGAGTCGGCTTAGCCGAGTGGTTAGTATGCTAGACTTGAAATCCTTTGTCCGTGAGGAAAGGGATTCGAGTGCTGGTGCCGCTGGTTACCTAGTTTAAACGGGGGTTAGTAGCTTGACTCTGTTAGCTCAGCCAGTGTTGACCCAGCTCTAAATGGGTACCTGGAGAAATCTGGGGAACAGGAAGGGTGTCCGAAAGCAAAGGATGTCTTACCCCATACCACCAATACACTTCCTAGCTGAAACGCAATGAAATGGAGATCAGCGCCACCGGTATGGACTGTAAAGTCCAATGTGGTATTCTTTACCCTTTTTTTATACCTGACTGGTAATGGCTTTACCTCATTCAACTCAAACCAAATACAACAAGGGTAATTTATTTTAAGTTGATTGTCAAGATCTAACTACAAAAACCAATTACAATGCAAAAAAATTAAATTGAGAAATAAAGTGGAAAGGGTCTACTAAATTTAGTTGTAGAACAGAAAACTAAAAAGGAAAAACTGTCTATTTTATTGATACTATAACAAAAATGCACTTGAATGAAGATTGAGCCATATTCTACATGATTGTCCAGGATCAATTCAAAGCAGACAAAAATATTAAATTATTTCTTGAACAGTTGAGGAGAGGACAAGTCGTTCTTTAATAAAGCTATCGAACAAAATAATATATCACCCAAACTGGCTAATACTGTTTTTTGTCGGGCTACTAGTTGTACAGGACTCAACACATGTTTTTAACCCTACCAAGGCTTGACACATTTGTAATGATAGCGACAGGTATATTTAGAATTAGTGTTAAAAGGCACATAAATGGTATTTATCTTCTACCTAGTGAAGCAATCGAAAAACTGTAAATTCAGCGATTTTTTCAATGGTGCATTTTGGAAAAATTTGATTAGCTTGGAATTGGAGTCTTTAAAAAAAAAATCTATATTAGTGTAACTGAAAACCTAATTAGCATATTTCTTCTCGCTTAATAATTTTTATGTACTCCTGGAAGTATCTTGTGACTTAATTTTTTTTTTATTCCTCTTTAGTAGTTTGAAACAATCCCTACATCATCCAACGTAAACTACTACTACTACTAACAACTCACCGCAGCACCGTGCCGCCTGAGGCCAACACAGCTACGCACGCTCCTCCATCCCAATCTATTCAAAGCCTCCTCTTCATACCCTTCCAGAAAGTTTCTATTTCCTTCAAATCTTTATTTATGGCATCCTCCCACCCCAGATGAGGACGACCAGGTCAGCCAGGTACCCAGAACAGCAATTTCTCTGGAAAACATCTAGCAAGTCTTAATCCGCTTTTAGGAGCGCCCACGATTCAGAGCCAAATTCGATAAATGTCGTCACTGTAGCTTCGAGTCGTCACTGTACTGTTCGTTCGCTTCGATTACATCATCTCTCACTCTAAAAATAATCATATTACTAAGTAATTTGCTATCGACAGAGATCTGACTAATGCTTCGATAATTACCACACTCTTATCGTCTTTTGTATATAGTGGTTTAATTGAGTTTTTACTAAAATCGCTAGGTACTTCCCCTTTTTCAAAAGTCATATTCATAATTTTCAGTAGCTTATTTCTAATCTCAGAGCCACCATATTTAAGATATTCATTTATCACACTATCAGCAGCTGGAGCCTTATTATTTTTTAATCCTTTTAGTACTATCGCTAATTCTTCCTCACAAAGCAAATCTTCCTTTACATCCAATGTATCACAAACTTTTTCATTTTCCTCTATATCTTTTCTTGCAACTCTATCACGGTTTAGCACATTCTCAAAATTTTCTGCCCATCTCTCTTGTTTTACTTATCACTAGTTGTGGCCCCGCTCCTATCTTTAACGGGAAGAAATCCGGATTGATTCCCCCCGGATACTCCTTCTGAATTTATTTACATGCCAGTACAATATTCTCGGCGATTTTATCCATGTCCTCCGCTTCACACCTCCTTACCTCATATTTTAGTGCTTTCTCCACTTTCATTACATTCCTTTTATTTTCATATGATCTATCACTCAGATAATTCTTATACAAGCACCTTCTCCTCTCTATTAAAGATAAAGTTTTCTCACTAATATTCCTAATTGCAGTCCTAACTTCTTCCCTACGACACCATCAGCAACTTCACAAATTGTTTTTCTAAAATTATTCCTACCATCTTCCACATTGTTAAATTTTAAACTCCCAAATTTAGTATTCAACTGTTCCTTCAAAGTTTCTCTCGAATTCTCATCTTGGAGTCTGCCAACATCATAATTTCCCGGGACGTACTTACTCTTCCGGAATTTCAGCTTTAAATTAACCCTAGACACTACTAGATGGTGATCTTAACTTTTAACATCAACTACAGCACTCCTATATACCTTAGTATCTTGTATTGATCCTGCCAGTCTTCGGTTTTCTATAACATAATCAGTAAGGTTCGTTGTCTCACCGTCATTTGAATACCATTTTAATTTATGGGTCATTTTATGACCAAACACCGTATTAGTTACAACTAGATTATTATACGTACAAAATTGCAAAAGTCTGTAGCCATTACTGTTTTATTTTCCTACACCAAATTTACCTAGGCTAGGATTACCTAGGCTATTTGCTCCTGTAGCTGTAAGTAAAATTCGTCTGAGTCACTAGTATCTCCGTCAGTCGGTTCTACGGGGGGCAAATACTACTTTAACTGATGCCCTAAACTTCTTAATCATAAAATGAGATTAGTATTCTACTAATACCTTACCAGCCTAAAAAAGACCTAGCAGCTTCCTTATTCACCATGAGCCCTGCTCCTTTTCTATGTACCCCATGCTTCCTGTCTGAGTAAACAAATTCTATATCACCTAATTTCATGCTTCCTACTCCTGGGATATGAGTTTCTGAAACTCCTGATATGTCCAGTTTGAATCGTTTGAATTCGTCAGTCAAAATGTCGACACGATAGTCATTTTTTAACGTCGTAACATTCCAAGTTCCAATTTCCATGTTCTTTAAATCATTGAAATTACTTTGGCTTCAGGAAAAGCAATGATCCTGGATACCAGTGCAGGACGGGGATTAACATATTTTCTCAAGCCTATGCCGAAGCGCTTAAGCCGGCTTAGAACCGGGCAGCAAGAAGTCCGTGGGACCTCCAGTATTAATGGAGGCTTTGTGCAATCCTGGGCCCATCTTGGTCACAACATGGTTTTCAGCACTTGGTGATGCTCTTCTGTCAACAGGAGTCGGAATCATGCACAAACAGTCTCAAGCCTACTACCTCAGACTCATTATATTTTCATGTCTATAAATATTCCGCTACTACGGGGAGGCAACCCATAGCAGATAAATTAGCTAGGAAGAGGTTTTTAGCCGGCAAACGCCCGTCAAAATAGACCAAGCCCAAAAGAATTATCCATTAATCAGAGTCCCGTGCGAATGCTGTGTCGTCTACTAGACTATAGTTTCCTCGACGGGCGCCACTCCTCAAGTGGGAATACAGTTGACTGCAAGGCCCTCAGTCTTACACATACTCCGAAAGAGTCCAGGCAGCCCTTTGCAGAGGCCGTTGTCCATAGATCTGGATCTTACGCCCCTTCCGCAGTTTTCCTCCTATAGAAGATTCTCCCACGATGGTGTTCTGCGTCACCATGCGGTTTAACCCATTACTGGGAGAAGGTTGTAACTCACGGGTTGTGTGGGTTCACCGGTGGGCCCTATTGAGTGTGGATTTGAGGGCCTTCATCCTCCTCCACCTGTATTTACGGCCCCGGGAGAGGATGTCCCAGTTTCTATCATGGACCACCAGGGACAAGATCTCCCTTGGTCCGTGCCTCCTGTGGAGGTACCCTACATATCTGTAGGCCGTTCCCCTATTGCCACCTGGGGACACGCTGAGTGGCCTTTGGAGACGCCCCTAAAGAGCAATAAAACTTTTTGATGTTTGATTTATGAAAAAAAAATCAGACTATTTTATGAGTTCCGATCGACTGGGATGGATACAGAATAAATTTATAATGGAACCAAAAAACTTGGACTTTTCCCATTGTTATTTTCTTCGCCACTCCACTCCTGCAATTAGTGTAACTTTTGACCATCTAGAGAAGGTGGGCCTGTGCCACCCCCCTCCTGTATCCACCAATTCCGATGGATTAAGAATCCAGTTTAAAGTAAGGAGAGGCTCTTTCTGCTTCGCAAAAGAACCACTTCCTAAGTCAGTTCTGATATGTCTACCCTGTCTTGTCTCATGGTTGGGGCCAAGTTGGATCTTTCAGGGATTGGTTTTAGGGGTTAGGGGTTAGTTTTTCTTCGATCCTCACAGAAGAGATTTCACAACGAGTTCTCTTCTTTCTTACACCTGTTGTCCGACAAACTATATCTAATCGTTAAAGCAAAAAAAAAACCTAAGAGTTAGAGTACAATAAAGCAAATTGTAATTATGAATAGAAGGTTAGTGTCTTAGAAAGTGGAAGTGGAAGCTTTGCTTGAATCAGAAAAAAAAACTTAAACTAGTATTTTTCACGATTTATCTACCAAAAAAGTAGATTTGACAACACAAAGCATATAAATGGAAGCAGCCGACCTTTACATGGGGATATCAGAATACTTCAAACATATCTAAGGAGGGGAATGGAACCCACCAAAAGAATTGACTGTTACTAACAACTCACCAACGTTTTATTTGTAGTGATTTTTGAAACGTGTCAATTTATATTTAAAACCAGATACCTTAAGCAAAGAACGCCGATAGTATGCTCTTCGACAATTACAAATCACCAACGTCAAAACAGAAAGATAAAAAGGAAAAAAAATATAACGTACATTTCAGTTTTACATATGAAAAAGAAAATTACCAAAAAAGGTATTAATATTTTGCATACGCGAGTAGTAGATTCATTCTTACTACTCTCATGACTCAAATACAGATAAAAGGTAGGGGTAAAAGACAATATCGTCTTAGGATACGAAGGTTTTATCATGGGGACAGAGTACTTGCAAAATTCCCCAACCTCCACCACAGCATGTACAACAGAGCTTTGAGAAAAATTTATCCTGGAATAAGACAGCAAACATTTTCCACTTTAATTCTGCGTTCCACAGATCATGAATGAAATGTTAATTTCTCACAATAGTATCAAACCAGTACGTTTTTTTAAAATAATTTACAATTAAACAATAAAAGGCGGGAAGGGGTCTAAAATTCAATATTTTAAAAATTCACCAAATATTCCTGATGTAAACCCCACAACGTACAAGATATTGCCAGTTACAATATAAACAGAAACAAAAAAGATACCAGTTGTTTTGCAAATATTTGCAACTTTAGTATTTGGATATTTAGGCCCACCGGTGGCTGCTTGGCAACCTACAAAGTACTTAATATGATTCGAACTCTAACCCTCGTAAGGGAGTGACTCTTCGACTCGGTTAAAATCTTTACAATAACCTATGGATTTTCATGGATTTTTGAACCAAGAAAAACCTATGAGTTTTTTTTTAACACACGCATAGAGGGATTGCTTGGCATTATATATTACATGTGCATCCCCAAAAAATAATCCTGTAACTTTGTTTCTGTCTCCTTTTACTAAAGGTAATAACTTGTGTTTCACCATTCCACGTGGAACGCTGAGAATAACTAATCTTCTATCAAGTAAATAAGCTAAAAACAGTAAAACATTTTACATCAGGTCAGTTTCTGTCCCAAAAAAGTCCTCTAATTGAAACTAATAGAAGTCCTTTTTTCTAGTGGATCCCTTGTCTTGGCAGATAATGGAGTGTGTTGCATTGACGAATTTGACAAGATGAGTGATTCGACCAGAAGTGTTCTCCATGAGGTGAATATCTTATTTAATTTCCTTATCAGGAATTTTCTTTTTGATAAATCCTTATTACAAGTCCCGGGGCTGTCGTTTCATCTCTTGAGAATCCAATGCACAAATAATTAGACAATGTAGTCAAGAAGTAATGTTTTTGTACAAGATAAATAGTGGCTATATGAGTAATTTCCTCCCCCCCCCCCCACACACACACACACTTTTTTTTACAAAACCATAGAATAGTAATACAAGAATGGAAGTATTCTTAAAAAAAAACACTAAGTAATTTCTGGGGAGGCATACTAATGAACCATAAAGATAACTAACTTGATTGACATAACTTGATTTTGTCTTATCCAACACCAAAGGGTTTTCTTTGATGGCTTGAAAGAAATGACATCGATGAACCAAATTTATTATCTATATATATAAAAATAAGTTGTTTGTGTGTTATGTCTGTTACACTATGTCTGTTACGCCAGACATATGACGTCTGAAAAATAAAGAAGAAAAAGAAAACAAACTAAAATGTAAAAACTGGAAATTGCATAAATATTTCGAAATATTTTGATAATAGATTAAAGTAATTTGAAAACCTTAAAACAGATACTTAAGATTTTAAGGTTTATTATAAACTAGCTGTTGGGGTGGCGCGAAGCGCCACCCCAACACCCAGTTGGTGGGGCGCTTCGCGCCCCCCAAGCCCCCCCGCGCGCGTAAGTCGTTACGCGCCATATTAGTTACGCGCCATTGTAGTTGTGTCCCTGTGTCCCACCTGTGAATATAGATAGATTTATATGTGTGTTTCAAACTACGTAAAAATTGCGAATATACAACATTCTTGGCTTTCCCATTGTCTGTGCATATACAAAGCCGTATGTACTAATAATGACGTCATATGCAAACGCTCTTTTTAAAAACAAACAAACATGCATACACACAACTCGTTTTTATATCGATAGATAGATAGATGGATACAATACAAATTAACTGCGTAAAACTTGTGAATATACAACATTCTTCGCTGTCCAATTGTCGCTGCATATAAATAGATTGTCAGGTTTACCGACCCCCGAACATGCAACGTACAATTGTCCATGGGAAAAACAATCAGTATTAAGATCTATACCACATTTTTCTAATGATTGACCTTGAGCTTTGTTAATGGTGATTGCAAATGCTAATCGAATTGGGAATTGCAATCTTTTAAATTGAAAAGGCAGATCCGTTGGAATCATGGGAATGTGAGGAATAAGAACAGCCTCACCCTCGAAAGGCCCTGTCAAGATTGTGCCCTCTATTACGTTTTCCATTGTTTTTTTTACGGCAAGTCGCGTGCCATTGCAAAGCTTTGGTGGGTTGATATTTCTTAAAAGTAGTATTGGTACGCCTATTTTTAGTTGTAGCACGTGTGGTGGAAACCCTGAAAGATCCACGGAATTTAAAAATTCAGATGGATAATTAACCGCTTCATTTGGTTCCAAAACTGTATCGACTGACTTGTAAAGGACTGCCTGGTCTCGAATCTTGGTCAAAACAATATTGTTGATTTCGTGGACGTCTATATTTTTGGGTGCGAGAATCGCTCTTTCACTTAGCTATTTATTATTTTTATAATTTTTTAGAATATTCGGAAATACTTTGTCAATCTATTCATTTTTGGACGTCACTAAATTACAGAAATCAGCAGGTAGTTGTATACGTCCTGAAATTGAGTCTACTGGGAGCTTTCCGTTTCCAATTGCCAGCAATTGATCTGAAAATGTTTGACCAGAGTCATCGTTTTGCAATCGGACACGCATATTTGTAGTTAATTTTAATGTTTTTACGTGTGCCCATAAATTAGAATTTTTCAGGCAAGCATTCATTTCGTCTGCAGGAGTTGATCTAGGTATTATAGGTAATATTTGCCTGAAATCTCCCGCAAGCAATATTAATGTGCTGCCAAAGGGTTTCGACTTCCCTCGCAAATCTTTCAAGCATTGATCCAGAGCCTCGAGCGATTTTTTGTGTGCCATTGTGCACTCATCCCAAATAATAAGTTTGCATTGCTGCAATACTTTACCCATCCCAGATGATTTGGAAATATTGCACGTGGGAGTTTCTGTAGAATGCAAATTCAGAGGCAATTTCAAAGCGGAATGAGCAGTTCTTCCACCAGGCAGCAATGTTGCGGCTATTCCGGACGACGCAATTGCCAACGCTATATCATTTTTTGATCGAATTGATGCCAGAATCAGTTTTATCACAAACGTTTTACCAGTACCTCCTGGTGCATCAAAAAAGAAAATTTCTCCAACGTTTTTATCGACACAATGCACTATCGTATCATATCGTATCATGTCTTTTTGTTCCGACGTTAACTTGGAAATGTTATTTTGTACATACGACAATAGATCGCTTGTACTGTAACTTTGTTCACGATCTAATTCAACACATGTCGAAACAGCAGCGATACGGTTAGGTGAAGGCATTCCCAAATCCTGAAGAGGTTTATTTGCCATACGTATGCACAAATCTTCTATAATACCTAAAGTGTAGTTATAAATTTCTGATGTAAAATCAAAAGTCATATCTGACGTCTCTAACTGTTTTCGATGGAGTATATCTTCGGACATTTTTGACTTATATTTTTCCCATAACTCTGTAGGAGCTGATGGAGAGCAAGTTGTTAAAATGATGCCAAACAATGCACGAATTTGACTTGGGGTTGACGTTTCGCACGCGTCATTGATGCAGTTATCCCAGTGTTGGTCATTCTCCAACAAATACAGAGCTTGGCATGCACTACGGCAAGTGTCATGTATAGTACCGTTTACAGTTCCCAAATACTCAAAGGATGTCGGACCGGGTACATTCACCAAAAGCAGGCGCAGAAAGAAGCATTCATGTTGATTGGGATGAACGGTGTAGAGTCTTCCTATCGTGGTATCTTTGAAGATGGTAGGTTGGCCGTCGAATGACTTACCCTGTTTTCGACGTTCAAATACTTTATTTTTAGTATTCCACGTGTAATACGAAGGCACTTCAGTATACAGCAGTTGGGAAACGATTGTCCTTTCAACGTTGGGAGAAATTTCGCAACGTGCATTCAATTCAGAATTTCTATCACTGATGAAGTACAATTGTAAAAATTTATGATTCTCGCCTGAGAATGGTAGAAGGGACCCTGTTGCTCTGGTGGTGCAGCCAATAGAGGAAGTTTAACTTTTCCTGAGGCGCAACACATTCCCATTGTTTCACCATTCAATTTCAAGGCCTTGCAATAGGGACAAATTTTAGACATAGTCCCGATTTGAACACATCTACTCAAGCTATAATCATCGACTGGGCTGTACCTGAATGCCAGGCGATAACTTTCAGGTTGCTCTGATTCCTCGGCACGCTTTCTTTTCTTACTTTCTCTATCAGCAGCAAGCCTGATTTCTTGATGTTCTTGTGATTCCTCGGCACGCCTTCTTTTTTCACTTTCTCTTTTAGCAGCAAGTCTGGTTTCATGTTGCTCTGGTAGTTCCTCGGCACGCCTTCTTTTTTCACTTTCTCTTTTAGCAGCAAGTCTGCTTTCGCGTTGCTCTGGTAGTTCCTCGGCACGCTTTCTGTTCTTTCTTTCTCTATCAGCCTCAAGCCTGTTTCCTTGCTGTTCTTTTGATTCCTCGGCACGCTTTCTTTTCTGACTTTCTCTATGAGCAGCAAGTTTTTTGGCATAAACTCTTTGAGCATCTCCATCGGCTTTTGCCATTGTAAGTTCATCAGTCATTTTAAACTTAAACATTAATAGATTTCTACGTGAACAGATATGTCTTAAATATCTTTAATGACGTCACCGTCATAGCAAAAATGACGACAACTAACTTCATGACGTCAGTCGACACAGAAACATGACGTCACCTGACAGACAGACACACAGACAGACAACTTATTTTTATATATATAGATTGTTGAGCTTTAGCAAGCTTAGCATGTAAAGAGGAATTTTTAGTATAGATCTTAAAATGACAGAAGAAACAGCCAAGGAAGCTGCTCAAATGGTTAATTCAAAGAGAAATTTTAGTATAAATCCTACAATGGCAGAAGAAACAGCCGAGGAATCTGCTCAAAGGGTTAATGCCAAAAGGCTTGCGGCTAAAGAACGCAAAACCGCGCAGTTAGATGAAAATCCATCTGGACAGCGAGAGTCAAAACGTATCAAAACTGAAAATGATAGCGATGATGATTGTGCTTGGGATTTTGACTTGGATAAGGTCATCAATGCCTACCAGATTTTAGTTAAAAAAACAAAGGTTCGGCGACATGTATTTCATAGTGACGCTGAAAAATAAAGAAGAAAAGGAAAACTGAAAAAAGAAAAATGGTAAAAAACTAAAAAAAAATAAAAAGAAAAAACTAAAAAAAAACTAAAAAATAAAAGAAATTAAAAAAAGAAAAAACCTAAAAAGAAACAACGTAAAAAAAAATAAAAAAGGTAAAAAACTAAAAAGAAAAAAAAAGGTAAAAAAACTAAAAAGAAAAAAAAAGAAAAAAGCCAAAAAACTAAAAAAAAAGAAAAAACTAAAAAAGAACTGGGAATTGCACAAATATTTCAATATATTTTGACAATAGATTAAAGTAATTCGAAAACCTTAAAACAGATACCCAAATTTTGAGGTTTATTATAAATTGTTGGAGCTTTAGCATGCCTGGCACGTAAAGATTTTTCCAAGTGTCAATCTTAGAATGAACATTGACAAATTGAAGAAAACAAATCAATAAAAAGAAGAAACTAAAAAAAAAGAAAAACTAAGAAAAGAAAAAACTAAAAACGAAAAAACTAAAAAAGAAAAAGAAACTAAAAAAGAAACTGTATCTATATATATAAAAATAAGTTGTATATATGTATGTTTGTTTGTTTGTGGGTTTGCATTTAACGTCATTATAAGTATATAAAACTTTGTATATGACGTCAGACTGGGACACAGGGACACAACTACAATGGCGCGTAACTATTATGGTGCGTAACGACTTGCGCGCGCAGGGGGGCTTGGGGGGCGCGAAGCGCCCCCACCAACAAGGTGTTGGGGTGGCGCAAAGCGCCACCCCAACAGCTAGTGAGAAATGAAATGAAGTTTAAATATTTTAAAATTTGCTTATATTAGATATTAAGATCGAAAAGCTCACACAGTGATAAAAGTTCAACCAATGATTCCTCTCTTTCTTTTTAAGCCCAATTACCAGCAAAACTGATTTTATTAACCAATAGAAATAGTTTTGGCAAGAGAAATTACAAAAGGTTTTCCATACAGAAATTTTTCCAAAGAAGTAAAGAGCTATACTAAAACTTAGACGAACAGAAATAGAGTCATATAATAATTCAAATTAAAAACGAAACAGAAACCACTTTCAATGAAAAAGAAAGCCTAAAAACAAACAGGAATTAAAATAAATCACTCCCGGGTTTTTGAAGTTTTCCTTGTTTCTTACAATTATTTTTACGTTTGGGAACAATTCGATCGTTTATGAAGTAAAATAAGACTTTTTTTCTTTCCAAGATGACTATCAGAAGCCCAGATGGGCTGGATTTGGATTTCAAGCTTAAAAACTAACCCACACAAAAGGTATGATAGACTGGGCAAAAAAGAACAAACAAATCAAACAGTTCTTGGTAACGAAACGAACTATAAATAAAGGCGACTCAATTCAATAGCATCCGAAATTCTAAAAAACGAAACTTTGATACGAATAGATACATCAAAAGAATCAGCTTATTATGCTGATTACAAATGTATAAGATTCATCAAGTTTAGTGTTAACCATCAAAATCTACGAGCCTGAGAACATTTGCCTGGTTTTCGAAAACGGGGGAAATACCTCGTAAACATCAAGGAATCTTAATGAAAATTACACTGTCAAATCCAACGTATCAAGGAACCCTACTGTAGAGCTTTATTTATATACGTGTTTATTTTTTTTCTCCCAGGGTTTATCGTATTGCTTTAATAATCCTACAAGATCGGGAGAAGGTGCATTCGAAAGGAAATTAAAAGTGCTAGCGCCCTTTTTAAGTGGCCAAAAAGGGTAACTAGCCCCCTCGCACGTTCCTTTTTCCAAAAGTTGTCTGATCGAAATTTTGATATAGGTATATTGTTCAGCATTGTTGAAATATCCGATAAATATGTTTTAGGGGCAACATGACCCCTCCCCCCAGAGTCCGTGGGGAGGGGCCTGTAAGTTATAAAATGGCCCGTTGTTTACTTATAGTATTTGTAATAAGCAAGTATACAGACATTGGAGGGGGGGATTTGTGATAGAGAAAATTTTTGGGGTGAACTTTCCATGGGAAAGATTGTCAGGTTTACCAACTCTTGAACATGCAACATAATAATTGTCCATGGGAAAACAATCCGTATTCATATCTATACCGCATTTTTGTAACGATTGCCCTTGAGCTTTGTTGATGGTGATTGCTAATCGAACATTTCCTGTGTCCCCGTCGTCATTTATATATCCCCCTGGTCCCCCGGCGTCCCCGTTGTAGTTGTGTCCCTGTGTCCAGGTCGTCATTTATATTCCCTGTGTCCTGGTCGTCATTTGTGTCCCGGTATCCCAGTCTGTAATTTCTCTTTGAGTGTCCCGGTATCCCAGTCTGTAATTTCTCTTTGAGTGTCCCGGTCGTCATTTATATAGATACTAGCTGTTGGGGTGGCGCTTCGCGCCACCCCAACACCTAGTTGGTGGGGCGCTTCGCGCCCCCCCAAGCCCCCCCGCGCGCGTAAGTCGTTACGCGCCATTGTAGCTGTGTCCCTGTGTCCCACCTGTGAATAGAGATAGATATAAATATATATTTTTAACTACGCAAAACATGCGAATGTACAACATTCTGTGCATATAAATAGCATTTATATTCCCTGTGTCCCGGTCGTCATTTGTGTCCTGGTGTCCCAGTTTGTATTTTCTCTTTGAGTGTCCCGGTCGTCATTTATATTCCCTCTGTCCCAGTGTCCCGGTCGTCATTTGTGTCCCGGTGTCCCGGTCTGTAATTTCTATTCAAACAATCCCTGTGTCTCGGTCGTCAATTATATATCCCGCCTGTGCCCCCGGCGTCCCCGTTGTAGTTGTGTCCCTGCCTCCCGGTCGTCATTTATATTCCCGGTCGTGATTTGTGTCCGGGTGTCCCAGTCTGTAATTTTTCTTCGAGGTTCCTGGTCGTCATTTATATTCCCTCTGTGTCGGTCGTCATTTGTGTCCCGGTCTGTAATTTATCTTTTGAGTGTTTTTTCTTTTTAGTTTTTTTTAGTTTATTACATTTTTTCAGTTTTTTTTTCTTCTTTATTTTTCAGCGTCACTATGAAGTACATATCGCCGAACCTTCGTTTTTTAACTTAAATCTGGTAGGCATTGATGACCTTATCCAAATCAAAATCCCAAACCCAATCATCATCGCTATCATTTTCAGTTTTGATATGTTTTGACTCTCGCTTTCCAGGTGGATTTTCATCTAACTGCGCGGTTTTGCGTTCTTTAGCCGCAAGCCTGTTTTCTTGCTGTTCTTGTGATTCCTCGGCACGCTTTCTTTTCTTACTTTCTCTATCAGCTGCAAGCCTGTTTTCTTGCTGTTCTTGTGATTCCTCGGCACGATTTCTTTTCTTACTTTCTCTATCAGCAGCAAGTTTTTTGGCATAGACTCTTTGAACAGCTTCCTCGGCTGTTGCCATTGTAGGTTCTTCAGTCATTTTACAATTAAACATTTTTCCGTGAACGCATGTCTTAAATACCATTAATGACGTCACCGTCATAGCAGAAATGACGACAACTAACTTCATGACGTCAGTCGACACAGAAACATGACGTCACCTGACAGACAGACAACTTATTTTCATATATATAGAAGATATATATAAGCCCCCCCGCGAGCGTAAGTTGTTACGCGCCATATTAGTTACGGGCCATTGTAGTTGTGTCCCTGTGTCCCACTACAGGTTTACCGACTCTTGAACATGCAACATATAATTGTCCATGGGAACAATAATCCGTATTCAGATCTATGCCTCATTATTCTAATGATTGCACTTCAGTTTTGTTGATGGTGATTGCTAATCAAACATACCCTGTGTCTCCATCGTCATTTATATATCCCCCCTATATATCCCCCTTTTATTTTTATTTTTTTAGTTTTCTTTTTCTCCTTTATTTTTCAGTTTTTTCCTTTTTTAGTTTTTTTTAGTTTTTTACCTTTTTTAGTTTTTTTTTAGTTTTTGGTTTGTTTTGTAGTTTTTACCTTTTTTTAGTTATTTTTATTAGTTTTTAGTTTTTTTTCTTTTTTAGGTTTTAGTTTTTTACCTTTTTTTACTTTTTTTAGCTTTTTATTTTTTTTTTGTTTTTTTTTTTGTAGTTTTTGTAAGGTTTGAACGTGGAACCTCTCGAACCTAGAACCTGGAACATACAGCGTTACCAACTCAGCTACATCAGCTTGTATACTTTCGTTTTTGAATTGGTATATGATGAAATAATTCAGACGTCATATGCGGACAGACAGACAGACATAACCCACAAACAACTTATTTTTATATAGATAGAAGATATATATATATATATATATATATATATATATATATATATATATATATATATATATATATATATATATATCTTCTATCTATATAAAAATAAGTTGTCTGTCTGTGTGTCTGTCTGTCAGGTGACGTCATGCTTCTGTGTCGACTGACGTCATGAAGTTAGTTGTCGTCATTTTGCTATGACGGTGACGTCATTAAAGATATTTAAGACATATATGTTCACGTAGAAATCTATTAAATGTTTAAGTTTAAAATGACTGATGAACTTACAATGGTAAAAGCCGATGAAGATGCTCAAAGAGTCTATGCCAAAAAACTTGCTGCTGATAGAGAAAGTCAGAAAAGAAAGCGTGCCGAGGAATCAAAAGAACAGCAAGGAAACAGGCTTGAGGCTAAAGAACGGAAAACCGTGCAGTTAGATGAAGATCCACCTGGACAGCGAGAGTCAAAACATATCAAAACTGAAAATGATAGCGATGATGATTGGGTTTGGGATTTTGACTTGGATAAGGTCATCAATGCCTACCAGATTTTAGTTAAAAAAACAAAGGTTCGGCGATATGTATTTCATAGTGAAGCTGAAAAATAAAGAAGAAAAAGAAAACTGAAAAAAGAAAAAATGTAAAAAACTAAAAAATACTAAAAAGAAAAAACACTCAAAGAAAAATTACAGACCGGGACACAAATGACGACCGGGACACAGGGAATATAAATAACGACCGGGACACTCAAGGAGAAATTACAGACTGGGATACCAGGACACAGATGACGACCAGGACACAGGGAATATAAATGACGACCAGGACACAGGTATTTAAGAATATCATTCAAAGACAAATTTTTAATTTTAAGAAAACCGTTGAAAGAGAAATTTCTAATTGTAAAATGACTGAAGAACCTACAATGGCAACACCCGAGGAAGCTGCTCAAAACGAATGTATTCAAGCCGAAGTAGCTGTTTCGTTGCTGATTCCTCGGCACGCTTTCTTTTCTGACTTTCTCTATCAGCAGCAAGTTTTTTGGCATAGACTCTTTGAGCATCTTCATCGGCTTTTGCCATTGTAAGTTCATCAGTCATTTTAAACTTAAACATTAATAGATTTCTACGTGAACATATATGTCTTAAATGTCTTTAATGACGTCACCGTCATAGCAAAAATGACGACAACTAACTTCATGACGTCAGTCGACACAGATACATGATGTCACCTGACAGACAGACAGACACACAGACAGACAACTTATTTTTATATATATAGATATAAATACAGTTTCATTTCAGTTTTTTTTTTTTTTTTAGTTTTTTCTTTTCTTAGTTTTTTTCTTTTTTAGTTTTTCTTTTTTAAGTTTCTTCTTTTTATTGATTTGTTTTCTTCAATTTGTCAATGTTCATTTTAACATTGACACTTGGAAAAATCTTTACGTGCAAAGCAAGCTAAAGCTCCAACAATTTATAATAAACCTCAAATTTTGGGTATCTGTTTTTTTTAGGTTTTCGAATTACCTTAATCTTTTGTCAAAATATATTGAAATATTTGTGCAATTCCCAGTTTTTTTTAGTTGTTTAGCTTTTTTTAGTTTTTTTCTTTTTAGTTTTTTACCTTTTTATTTTTTTACATTTTTTCTTTTTAAGTTTTTTCTTTTTTTAATTTTTTTTAGTTTTTTACCATTTTTTTCAGTTTTCTTTTTCTTCTTTATTTTTCAGACGTCATATGCAAACCCTCAATACAAAAATACATACAACTTATTTTTATCTATATATATAAAAATAAGTTGTCTGTGGATCTGTGGATCTGTGGATCAGGTGACGTAAAAAACGTAAAAAAAGGTAAAAAACTAAAAACTAAAAAAAAAACTGAAAAAACTAAAAAAAGGCAAAAACTACAAAAAAAACTAAAAACTAATAAAAAAAATAAAAAAGCTAAAAAACTAAAAAAACTAAAAAAACTAAAAAACTAAAAACTAAAAAAAAACCTAAACTAAAAACTAAAAAAAAACTTAAAAAAAGGAAAAAACTGAAAAATAGAAGAGAAAAAGAAAACTAATAAAATTAATAAAAATAAAAAAGATAAAAACTAAAAAAGTAAAAAGAAAAAACGAAAAAAAACTGAAAAAGCTAAAAAAAAAGGTAAAAACCAATAAAAAACTAAAAAGAAAAAAAGGAAAAAAACTAAAAAAATTTTCAACTAAAAAACTAAAAAAAACTAAAAAAGGTA
Source organism: Artemia franciscana (assembly GCF_032884065.1). Lineage (NCBI taxonomy): Eukaryota > Metazoa > Arthropoda > Branchiopoda > Anostraca > Artemiidae > Artemia > Artemia franciscana. The sequence goes on from NW_027062698.1 coordinate 775,555, forward strand.
AAAACTAAAAGAACTAAAAAAGAAAAAAAAACTAAAAAAAAGGAAAAAAACTGAAAAATAAAGGAGAAAAAGAAAACTAAAAAAATATAAATAAAAATAAAAAAAATTAAAAAGATAAAAACTTCAAAAAAAACTAAAAAGAAAAAATAAAAAAGCTAAAAAACCTAAAAAAAAGTTCAAAACCAATAAAAAAAAACTAAAAGGAAAAAAAGGGAAAAAATTAAAAATTTATTTCATCATATACCAATTCAAAAACGAATGTATACCGGGATGACGACCGGGACACAGGGAATATAAATGACGACCGGGACGCAGGGCTACAACTACAACGGTGACGCCGAAAAATAAGTTGTCTGTCTGTCTATGGATCTGTGGATCAGGTGACGTAAAAAACGTAAAAAAAGGTAAAAAACTAAAAACTAAAAAAAAAACTGAAAAAACTAAAAAAAGGCAAAAACTACAAAAAAACTAAAAACTAATAAAAAAAATAAAAAAGCTAAAAAACTAAAAAAACTAAAAAAACTAAAAAACTAAAAACTAAAAAAAAACCTAAACTAAAAACTAAAAAAAAACTTAAAAAAAAGGAAAAAACTGAAAAATAGAAGAGAAAAAGAAAACTAATAAAATTAATAAAAATAAAAAAAAATAAAAAAGATAAAAACTAAAAAAGTAAAAAGAAAAAACGAAAAAAAAACTGAAAAAGCTAAAAAAAAAGGTAAAACCAATAAAAAACTAAAAAGAAAAAAAGGAAAAAAACTAAAAAAATTTTCATCTAAAAAACTAAAAAAGGTAAAAACTAAAAGAACTAAAAAAGAAAAAAAAACTAAAAAAAGGAAAAAAACTGAAAAATAAAGGAGAAAAAAAAAACTAAAAAAATATAAATAAAAATAAAAAAAATTAAAAAGATAAAAACTTCAAAAAAAACTAAAAAGAAAAAATAAAAAAGCTAAAAAACCTAAAAAAAGGTCAAAACCAATAAAAAAAACTAAAAGGAAAAAAAGGGAAAAAATTAAAAATTTATTTCATCATATACCAATTCAAAAACGAATGTATACCGGGATGACGACCGGGACACAGGGAATATAAATGACGACCGGGACGCAGGGCTACAACTACAACGGTGACGCCGGGGGCACAGGGGGGACATAAATGACGACGGGGACACAGGCAATGTTCGATTAGCAATCACCATCAACAAAGCTCAAGGGGCAACAAAGCTCACCATCAAACAAAGACGAACGGGACGCTCAAAGAGAAATTACAGACTGGAACACTGGGACACAAATGACGACCGGGATACTGGGAATATAAATGATGACCGGGACACAGGGAATGTTCAATTAGCAATCACCATCAACAAAGCTCAAGGGCAATCATTAGAATCATGAGGTATAGGTCTGAATATGGATTGTTTTTCCCATGGACAATTATATGTTGCATGTTCAAGAGTCGGTAAACCTGACAATCTAAATAAATGACGACACTCAAAGAGAAAGCGACCGGGACAAAAGGAATGTTCGATTATCAATCAACAAAGCACCGGGACACAGGGAGTATAAATGACGACCAGGACATAAGTAAAAAAAAACTAAAAAAACTAAAAAAAAGGTAAAAACTACAAAAAAACTAAAAAGAAAAAAATATATAAAATACGATGGATATATAAATGACGATGGCGACTCAGGGAATGGTCGATTAGCAATCACCATCAACAAAGCTCAAGGGCAATCATTAGAATCATGAGGTATAGATCTGAATACGGATTGTTTTCCCATGGACCATTATATGTTGCATGTTCAAGAGTCGGTATACCTGACAATCTATTTATATGCACAGACAATGGGACAGCAAAGAATGTTGTATATTCGCAAGTTTACGTAGTTAAAAACATATATATATATATATATATATATATATATATATATATATATATATATATATATATATATATATATATATATATATATATATATATATATATATATATATATATATCTATATTCACAGGTGGGACATAGGGACACAACTACAATGGCGCGTAACTAATATGGCGCGTAACGACTTACGCGCGCGGGGGGGCTTGGGGGGGGCGCGAAGCGCCACCCCAACAGCTAGTATATAGATAAGATATAATCTGGCGTAACAGACATAGTGTAACAGACATAAAAGACAGACAACTTATTTATATATATATAGATTTTTATATATATAGATACAGTTTCTTCTTTAGTTTTTTTTTCTTTTTTAGTTTTTTCTTTTTTTAGTTTCTTCTTTTTATTGATTTGTTTTCTTCAATTTGTCAATGTTCATTCTAACATTGACACTTGGAAAAATCTTTACGTGCCATGCATGCTAAAGCTCCAACAATTTATATTAAACCTCAAATTTTTGGGTATCTGTTTTAAGGTTTTCGAATTACTTTAATCTATTGTCAAAAATATATTGAAATATTTGTGCAATTCCCAGTATTTAGTTTTTTCTTTTTTTAGTTTTTTACCTTTTTTAGTTTTTTTTTTAGTTTTTTATCTTTTTTATTTTTTACGTTTTTTCTTTTTAGGTTTTTTCTTTTTTTAATTTTTTTAATTTTTAATTTTATTTTTTTAGTTTTTTCTTTTTAGTTTTTTTTTTTTAGTTTTTTACCATTTTTCTTTTTTCGAATTACTTTAATCTATTGTCGAAATATTTCGAAATATTTATGCTATTTCCAGTTTTTACATTCTAGTTTGTTTTCTTTTATATATATAGAAGATATAATCTGGCGTAACGGACAGACAACCTATCTATATATATAAAAATAAGTTGTCTGTCTGTCTGTCTGTGTGTCAGGTGACGTCATGTTTCTGTGTCGACTGACGTCATGTTTTCGACTGACGAAATTACGAAATTACATTGGGACACAAATGACGACCAGGACACCGGCACATAGGGAATATAAATGACGACCGGGACACTCAAAGAGAAAGCGACCGGGACACAAGGGATGTTCAATTAGCAATCACCATCAACAAAACACCGTCAACAAACCATCACAAATGACGACCGGGACACAGGGAGTATAAATGACGACCAGGACATAAGTAAAAAAAAAAACTAAAAAAAAAGGTAAAAACTACAAAAAAACTAAAAAGAAAAAAACAAACTAAAAACTAATAAAAAAACTAAAAAAGCTAAAAAACTAAAAAAACTAAAAAATAAAAAATAAAAAAAAATAAAAAGAAAAAAGAAAAAAAAACTAAAAAAACTAAAAAATGTAAAAACCAAAAAAAAAATAAAAAGAATGGGGACACAGAGAATGTTCGATTAGCAATCACCATCAACAAAGCTCAAGGGCAATCATTAGAATCATGAGGTATAACTAAAAAAAACTAAAAAAAAGGCAGAAAACTAAAACCTAAAAAAAAGACCAATTCAAAAACGAATGTATATACAGACTGGGACACCGGGACACGAATGACGACCGGGACACCGGGACACAAGGAATATCAATGACGCCCGGGACCCTCAAAGAGAATTCACAGACTGGGACACCGGGACATAAATGACGACCGGAACACATGGAATATAAATGACGACCGGGACACCGGGGGGCACACGGGGATATATAAATGACGACGGCGACACAGGGAATCGTCGATTAGCAATCACCATCAACAAAGCTCAAGGGCAATCATTAGAATCATGAGGTATAGATCTGAATACGGATTGTTTTCCCATGGACCATTATATGTTGCATGTTCAAGAGTCGGTAAACCTGACAATCTATTTATATGCACAGACAATGGGACAGCAAAGAATGTTGTATATTCGCAAGTTTTACGTAGTTAAAAACATATATATATATAAATATATATATATATATATATATATATATATATATATATATATATATATATATATATATATATATATATATATTCCCTGTGTCCCGGTCGTCATTTGTGTCCCGGTGTCCCGGTCTGTAGTGTCATCTTATAATGACGTCGTATACAAAGCCTTATATACTTATAATGACGTCGTATGCAAACCCACAAACAAACAAACGTGCCTACAAACAACTTATTTTTATATATATAGATATTGTTTCTTTTTTAGTTTTTCTTTTTTTTAGTTTTGCAGCTTTTTTTATTTTTTTAGCTTTTTTTTTCTTTTCAGTTTTTTACCTTTTTTTTATTTTTTTGCTTTTTTTAAAAGTTTTTTTTAGGTTTTTCTTTTTTTAGCTTTTTTCGCGCCATATTAGTTACGCACCATTGTAGTTATGACCCTGTGTCCCACCTGTGAATATAGATAGATATATATATTTTTTTAACTACGTAAAACTTGCGAATATACAACATTCTTTGCTGTCCCATTGTCTGTCCATATAAATAAATTGTCAGGTTTACCAACTCTTGAACATGCAACATAATAATTGTCCATGGGATAACAATCCGTATTCAGATCTATACCGCATTTTTCTAACGATTGCCCTTGAGCTTTGTTGATGGTGATGGCTAATCGAACATTCCCTGTGCTCCGGTCGTCATTTATATATCTCCCCCGTGCCCCCCGGCGTCCCCGTTGTAGTTGTGTCCCTGTGTCCCGGTCGTTATTTATATTCAGCTTTTTTAGCTTTTTTTCTTTTAGTTTTTTACCTTTTTATGGCACTTGGTATTAACCAAGTGACATATAGCAATCGCAAATTCTGTCGTTCAATGTTTATTCTAACATTGACAGTTGGAAAAATCTTCACATGCCAAGCATGCTAAAGCTCAACAATTTATAATAAACCTAAAAAATTTAAGTATCTGTTTTAAGGTTTTCGAATTACTTTAATCTATTGTCAAAATATTTTGAAATGTTTATGCAATTCCCAGTTTTTACATTTTTAATTTCAGTTTACTTTTTCTTCTTTATTTTTCAGACGTAAATACATATCGGCGAACCTTTGTTTTTTTAACTAAAATCTGGTAGGCATTGATAACCTTATCCAAGTCATAATCCCAAACCCATTCATCATCGCATTTATTTTCAGTTTTGATACGTTTTGACTCTCGCTGTTCAGGTTGATCTTCATCTAATTGCGCGGTTTGCGTTCTTTAGCCGCAAGCCTTTTGGCATTAGCTCTTTGAGCAGCTTCCTCGGCTGTTTCTTCTGTTGTAGGATTTGGTAACATTCTATCTTTTTCAATGTTTTTCAATTTGTCAGTGTTCATTCTAACATTGACTGTTAGAAAAAATTTTACGTGCCAAGCATGCTAACACTCAACAATTTATAATAAACCTCAAATTTATAAATATCTGTTATAAGGTTTTCGAATTACTTTAATCTATTGTCAACTTTTTCAATATATATATATATATATATATATATATATATATATATATATATATATATATATATATATATATATATATATATATATATATATATATATATATATATATATATATATATATATATATATATATATATATATATATATATAGTGCCGGGTCCCAATGCGTAGCAGGCTCCTATATAAGGATTCTCACTGTCGCTTGTCTACTAAACGCAGACAATTGGAGCCTTTCCTTGAGGTCATGATGTCCACGTGGATCTTAAATTGGAAGTAGTGTCTTCGTATAATACGTTTTTTATTGGACCTTTAACTTTTGCCTCGGTTTGTCTTTTGTCATTATGAAAGACATATTGCTGAACATTTTCTTCTTTTAATTGTTCACGTGGTGAGACAAAAACTTTTTCTTCTAACAATTTTAGCTAGTACAGGTTTTGGATTTTCAAAGGTCTGGTAGGTATTGATGACCTTATCCATGTCAAAATCGAAAACCTATAATGGTCACTTTCATTTTCAATTTAATTGGTTCGTTTTATCTCGGCTACTAAGTCTTTGTATACTATTGTTTCCTAGGTAAATGTAAGCTGTAACAATTATGCTTATTTGAGATAATAAAATAAGCCCACTTGTCTGGTATTATGCTGCTTCCATATAGTCTATAACGTTCTTTGTATCCTAATATAGCCTGGTAGCGTTGTCTGGGTAAATTTAAGCCAGGTCAGATTATATAGGACTTCTAAATTATTATATGAGATGAAACGGAAAGCTTACTTATCTGACAATTCACTTACATTACGTGCATTAATAAAAAAAGACAGAAATGCTATGGCTGAACGCAAGGACATATCGGGGGGGAGGGCTACCGGATTTGAACCCCCTTCGATGTTTTTGTCCTACTCTTAATAACGCAACAAATGCATATAAACATTTTTTTTTATTTTTTGACATTTTTTCAAAGTTTTTTGTTAACCACCTCCCTCCCCGAACAAAAATCTTGGATACGCCCTTGGGTGAACGAGCATTAGGGTTAAAAATAGTAAAATTTATATTCCAACGCAACAACGTTCAAATGTAACAAAAATAATTGGATGTAAACAAGAAGCTATGTAACTTTATCCTTTCTTTTTTAATAATTTTGACAATATAATTTAAAAATTTATTACATCGGGTCTGTTGATACCAGAGATGACTGGACAAGAAAGGAATCAGCCTCGAAAAAAGCAAAAAAAAATGCAAAAATTAGATTAAAATCTAACCTTACCATGAGAGCAAATCCTAACTGTTGTTAGTTTTACTATGATGCTTGGTTCCAGAATGAAAACTTACACGTGTCGTGGTTATTATCAATTAATCTAACTAACTGGATTCCTTAACATTAATTCTTGTCATCGACGCTCCTCTACACATATTTGAATAATCTCATTTGGATCTTGTTTGGCTTTTCTTTTTGATGATATAATTACCTTGTCTAGTCCTTTTTAACGGGAAAGTAATCAACTTTTTTTTACAATATAACTAGGAAGCAAAATTAGGGATTCTGGAAAACATTAAAAGTGATACAGATCCCTAGTTTTTTAGTTTTCTTTCTTCGTTAAGGCGGTGATTAAGTGAACTGATGGAACTCGAAAATCCCATGTTAAATTGAAAATTTATATTTAAAAAGTACTCAAGTATTGATTGGCGGAAGATGCCGCTTTTAATATCAGGCCATAGCTTCTTGAAGATGCTACAAAATGTTTGAAAGGATTTTGCTCTATTTCCTCTAATTGCTTAGAAATCTTAGAAAATGTCTAGGTCTTTTTCACAAGTGTACTCTATGAAGGATATTGCTTTTGGAACAAAATCGGTACTATCATGAGCAGAAGACAATAACCTGTAAGATGATTGGAACCAAATTTCGATGTATTTTCCTGTTTTCTAACAGTCCCCTAGAATATTTTCAGCTACCTGAAATTTTTACAAGTCGGTTACCACAAAGAATCGTTTCAGATCGCCGATAATAGCCCCTAGAGACCAAAATGACAAGCTGATATAATCAGCTGCTTGTTAATAGTGTGAAATTTTCATAAATTATTTCAATGCAATGAAGTAACCTAGAAATGAGAAATAGTCAGGAACCTTCAGTAAAGTTGTGCACACAAAGCCGAAATCATGGGGAAAATTAAATCAAAGCGAGGTATGCATCTCAAAAGTGTTACCACACATAGACAGCGCCTTTGTAAAAAGTATTTAGAGCTTGGTAGATGCAAATATCCAAAATACCTAATAATGCGGTACGCCGAAGAACTAGACAAGTCAAGAGATTTAGGTCAAGCGACAAACCTTGAGATGGAGCAGAACCCCCTAGCTTCTTCCCCGTTGCCCTACCGGATCGTGACTGGTGGTAGAAACTTGGATTGCGACGAATTGAAGGATTGCCGACGGATTTTTGATCCTGCATTTTTCATGCGCGATCTGGAAATTAAAGTTTGGAAGCACAGGTGAGCACAGGTATTTTATACTCTATTTATTAAGCCGAATTCTTATGCGTTTTCATTTAAAATGTTTTTAAAAATCCAAGAAAGATTTTTCTTCTGGGTCTTGATAAAGTTTTCAAAGATTCAAAATTTATTATCAAAACTTATTATTATTTTCAAAGATTCAAAATTTAGTAATTATTTTAGAAAACTGAACCAATTATGCCTTAGACGATGCAGCATGTCAAGTTTGGATACAAATGTTCTAGCCCAAAAAGGAAGAGAGGGAGACGTTTTTTTAGAGAAATGGTCAAATAATTATTTTATTAATTAGGTCAAATAAATCAGGACCAAGAGACTGTATTTGCAGGAAAGATAAGAAGTTTTTTGTTTGATATACCATAATATGTACTTAATAAGCAGAAAAAAAGTAGATATACTGACGATTTACAACAGTAAAAACATTACAGAATAATAATAGTGAAAAACAATACTTTTATTATAATGGTCGATTGTGACAAAATAACAAGAGCTAAGGGCTCATGTAGCACTTGTGACGAGGTCGGAAGAGCCAAGAGCTCATATGGCATGAGCTGTAGCAAAATTTTAAGAATCAACAGATCGCTTTAAAAGGAAAATCAGAGGCTTAATGCCGGCCAGGACTAAAAATAAGAGCTCCGAGTCACAAGGTCCTTCTAAATGTCAAAATCCATTAAGATCCGATCACCCACTCGTAAGATAAAAATACCTCAATTTTTCTATTTTTTCCAAATTAACAACCCGCAGCTCCCCCAAAGACAACGGATCCGTTCCAATTATGTCAATCATGTATCTATAACTTGTGCTTTTTCTTCCCATCAAGTTTCATCCCGATCTCTCCACTCTAAGCATTTTCCAAGATTTCTGGTTTCCCCGTCCAACTCCCTCCAATGTCACTGGATCTGATCGGGATTTAAAACCTGTGTTCTAAACAATAAGATCCATCTAAATATTAAATTTCATTAAGATCTGATCAGCCGTTCGCTTATCACCTCCGAACTCCTTCCGTTTTTTATTTTTTCGTTTTTGAGTAATTTTTTTGAAGCTTGTGTCCTCCAATTTTCATTCGTTATGAATAACATCTAAAAATTTCGCAGTGGAACGGCATCGACGACTTCGTGTCATTGCTTATAGTTTTTGATTTGTGAATCCTTTTCGTTTTTGGGATTAACGACACTTGTGACAACAAAGGTCCTTGCGCCGGTGGCGTATTTCCACTATTCAGCAATTTGAAATGTCGAACAAAACGAAGAAATGTTTATCGAACGATGGATCGGTTTCGAAGCATGACGACCCGGGGCCTTTACGATTCCGGGACATTTGTTTAAATCCCGCCCCCAAAAATAAGATCCTGGGAAAGGGTCTATATGTTGGCAAGTTCTTCAGTCTAAAACTTTTGGGAAAGTCTCATTCATTTTATTTTATTAAATATATATTATTTTTTTTAGTTGCAAAGACATCAAGGAGGTCCCAAACATGATGTTTGAAAAAGAATATCTACAAGGACTCCGAAGTAGATTTGTATTCAGATGTGAATCCTGCAAAGAGGAGGAGTCAGTATTTACCGAAGCTCCTCCATCACGAAAAAAAGATAAAAATGCACCGCAAGCAGATGACAGAGAGACCAAAAATTTAAATTGTGAGATGGTCCTGGGAGCAATAAATGCTGGACTTACGCATGCCCAGATTGAGGAGCTTTTTTGTACGTTAGGACTACATATTCCAGCGTCTGCAGTGTTTTCAAAGTACGAGCGTGAAATCTGCGAGAAAACAGAAAAACTCCTTGCCGAATATTTATTACAAAATGGAAAAGCAGAAAGAGAGGCAGCTTTGAGAGCTGGAGAAGGGTTCGACCACGAGGGTCTTGTGCAGACAACTGTAATTGTTGATGGAAGTTGGTGCACGCGAAGCTACGGGACTCGTTACAGAGCTTTATCTGGATGTGGTGTGGTGATTGGATACTACTCTAAGAAGCTGCTCCATATTGGCGTTCGAAACAAGTTTTGTGCTATGTGCTTTCGTTACAGAAATTCGGAAAAACCCCATCACAAGTGTTTTTTGAACTGGGATGGACCATCAACAGGAATGGAAGCGGACATAATAGTAGAGGCATTTCGCTTAGCTCCAACAATGCACAAACTAAAATATAAGAGGTTCATTGCTGATGGAGACTCCAACTTGTATAATGAGTTGATCGCTAAGGTTCCATACGGACGGATGATTGAGAAAGTGGAATGCGTAAATCATGCCTGCAAATGCCTTACATCGCGATTGTATAACAAAAGGAAGACTGGTGGCCAAGAATGCTCAAAAAGGCTAACTCCAATAATGATTAAAAAGCTAAGTGGGTACGCCCGGGCAACGATCATCCGAATTAGCCAAGAAGGCAAAGGCGCAAAAGAATTAATAGAGGCTCTTAATGCCATTCCTCACCATTTCTTCAGTGGTGATCACACAAAATGCCCTGGGCTCTGTAAAGACTCAGGTAGCAAAGTGCCTCTTACGGATTGTCCCTCTATGATATTCCTCTGCCATGTCCTACAAGCATTTGAAACTCTAACAAGAAGAGCGCGACTACTGATTGGGAATAATACAAGCAACTTAGCTGAGTACTTTATGAGTATAGTTGCAAAATTAATAGGAGGGAAGCAATTCCTCGTGACTCAAAATGGTCGATATAATTCTCGAGTAGCAGCTGCTGGTGTTAAATATAGTAAAGGAGAGCTAGGAAGGCTTCATATATATAGAAAAATCACAGGAAGGATACCACCTCGAGCGATGACAAAACTTTCAATGAGAAAATCTAGGCTAAGAGCTCTAAAGAAGAGGGCTCGAAAGTCAATGACTTGTCGCAATGAAATACTGAAGCAGAAGAAAGTAAATGAACCTGATGGGAGGTATGGGCCAAACGCAACAACTCCTGATCTTGCAGCTGTTGACTTCGAAATAATGAAGAGTGCCTTTTTTACAACGGCTAGAGTGCAGCACTGAACAAATTCAAGAAATAGAAGCTGCGACTCGCCTACAAGGAGAAGACGACGGAAGCTGGTCAGCAGTACGCAGGGACAGAATAACGGCTTCATGGGCCGGAACTAAAGCCAAGCGAAGGACAAAGATTGTAACCCCCTTGGTGCAAAAACTTCTTTATGCACCAAAGTGACTAAAGCAATGATTTACGTGCATACATTTGAACCAGTAGCAGCAAAAAAGTTTGAAGAATCGACCAGATTTAAAGTGGAGCGATGCGGTTTTTTGTGCACTATGAGCATGGCTTCATTGGTGCCAGTCCAGATTACTTAGTAATTATGCCGTGCGGAAAAAGAGCACTTTTGGAAATAAAGTGTCCAGAAACTGCGAAAAATATGGAGATAGGAGAGTGGATAAAGAACCGAAAAGAGGCTAAGGCAGACTGTTGCATGGAAGTTGGAAAGAATGGACTGGTCAACCTCAAACGAGGCCACGACTACTTTTACCAAGTACAATGTCAGCTTGAATGTGCTCAGCTAGATACTTACTTTTTCATGATTTTTACCCAGAAAGACTTCTACATTGAAAAGATAGACCGCGATCCAGACTTTTGGACCGAAAAGATTTTTTCCAAGCTAAAAGGATTCTTCATGGATGCTTTGATCCCAGAGCTTGTCGATCCCAGAGTTCCACGGGGGCTTCCAATACGAGAGCCGTACTTATAAGATTAATGGTCTAGTACCGGTAACAAGAAAATTCATTTTCCTGACATTCTATCCTTCTTTGTATTTATATACTTAATTTTATTATAATTTGAAATAAAATACCTTTGTTTATATTGCTTGTCCTCCAACTTTATCAAACAGTTCGTGGTAACGAACTGTAGTAAAGAGCGACCCGGCTTAATAGTAACCAAAACTCTAAAAAATGGAATTTTGATACCAATAGCTACATCAAAAGAATTGCATTTTCATGCTGATTTCAAATATATAAGCTTCATCAAGTTTCGTCTTACCCATCAAAAGTTACGAGCCTGAGAAAACCTGCTTTATTTTAGAAAATAGGGGGAAACAACCCCTAAAAGTCATAGAATCCTACTGTGGGGAACTATTCCTGGAGGAATTTGTCATGGGGAAGAAAATTTCCATGAAGGGAGCGCAAGATTTTCTAGTATTATTTAAAAAAACAATGAAAAAATAAATATGACAAAGTTTTTTCAACTGAAAGTAAGGAGCAGCATTAAAACTTAAAAGGAACAGAAATTATTACGCATATGAGGGGCTCACCTCCTCCTAATACCTCGCTCTTTACGCTAAAGTGTCTTTGAATTAATGCATGGTTTGATCTTGGCTCTCCACATATAAATAATTAAAACGAAATTTGCATATTAATTTTTTGAGGCTAAATGGCTTTTTCACAGTTTTCATCGGAAGATATTGAGAAAAAAGGAGCGAGGGAGGAGGCCTAGTTGCCCTCCTATTTTTGATTACTTAAAAAGGCAACATTTACTTATTATTTTTACGAACGTCTTCGTAAGTAAAAAATATACGTAACTTACGAATTAAATTACGTAGCGAACTTCAATATTCGTATATTTTTATTGCGTATATGAGGGGGCTCACCCCTCGTTGATACCTCGCTCTTGATACTAAAGCTTAAATTTTGTCCCAATTCCTTTAAGAATGACCCCTGAATCACAAAGACCGTAGAATAAATAGTTGAAATTACTAAAAATGCTTTAGCGTAAAGAGCGAGGTATTACGAGGAGGTAGACCCCTCATATGCGAAATAATTTCTGTTCGTTTTAAGTTTTAATGCTGCTTCTCACTTTCAGTAGGAAAAAAAAACTTTTCATTGTTTTTGTTTTTAAATAATGCAAGAAAATCCTGCGCCCCCTCCATTGAAAGTCTCTTCCCCCATGAGAAGCTCCTCATGGAAAAATCCTACCCTCTCCCCTCAAATATCCCCCCCAAACCAAAAAAAATCCCCCTGAAAATGTCTGTACATTTCTTAGTAACCATTACTATATGTACACACAGGTCAAAGATTGTAACTTGCAGCCCCTCCAACGGGGACTGCGGGGGAGTAAGTCGTCCCCAAAGACATAGTTATTGGGTTTTTCGACTATGGTGAATAAAATGGCTATCTCAGAATTTTGATCCGGTAACTTTGGGTAAAAATGACCGTGGGAGGGGGCCTAGGTGCCCTCTAATTTCCCATCACCCCTGGGAAAAAAAAACAAATAAACACGCATCCGTGATTTGTCTTCTGGCACAAAATGCGAAATTCCACATTTTTATAGATTGGGGCTTGAAACTTCTACAACAAGGTTCTCTGATACGCTAAATCTGATGGTGTGATTTTCGTTAAGATCGTATGACTTTTAGGGGGTGTTTCCCCCTATTTTCTAAAATGAGGCAAATATTTTCAGGCTCGTAATTTTTGATGGGTAAGACTATTCTTGATGTAACTTATATATTTAAATCAGCATTAAAATGCCATTCTTTTGATATAACTATTGGTATCAAAATTCCATATTTTTTTTAGAGTTTTGGTTACTATTGAGCCTAGTCGCTCCTTACTACAGTTCGTTACTACGAACTGTTTAAAAATGTGGAATTTTGTATTATTTGTCAGAAGGCAGATCACGGATGCGTGTTTCTTTGTTTGTTTTTTTTGTTGTTTTTTCTTCAGGGGTGATCGTATCGACCCAGTGGTCTTAGAATGTTGCGATAGGGTTCATTCTAACGGAAATGAAAAGTTCTAGTGCCTTTTTTAAGTGACCAAAAACATCGGAGGGTGCCTAGGCCCCCGTCGCACGCCAATTATTTTCAGTCACCGGATCAAAATTCTGAGATAGCCATTTTATTCAGCGTAGTCGAAAATCCTTACAACTATGCCGTTTGGGATGACCTACTCCCCCACAGTCCCCGTGGGAGGGGCTACAAGTTACTAACACTGACCAGTGCTTACATATAGTAATGGTTATTGGGAAGTGTACAGACGTTTTCTGGGGCGTTTTCATTTGGTTGGGGGCAGGGGTTGAGAAGAGGGGGATATGTTGGGGGAACTTTTCACGGAGGAATTTGTCATGGGGGAAGAGAATTTCCATGAAGGGAGCGCAGGATTTTCTAGCATTATTTAAAAAAACAATGAAAAAATAAATATGGCAAAGTTTTCCAACTGAAAGGAACAGAATATTCCTGTTATTATTTTCTTGTAAATATTAATTCCTGTAAATATTCCATAATAATTTCTGTTGAAAGGAACAGAAATTATTACGCATATGAGGGGCTCACCTCCTAATACCTCGCTCTATACGTTAAAGTATTTTTAGAAATTCCAACTATTTATTCTACGGCTTTTGTTATTCAGGGGTCATTCTTAAGAAATTGTGACAAATTTTAAGCTTTAGCGTGAAGAGTGAGGTACTGACGAGGGGGTGAAACATCTCATATATGCAATAAAAATATGAGAATACAGAAGTTTCTTTACGTAAGCTAATTTGTAAGTTGTGTATATCTTTAACTAATAAAATTTATTTTTACTTAAATTTTAAGTAAAAAATTAAAAAAATTTTAAAAAATTTTAAATCTTAAAATTTTTATTTTACTTTAAATAATAAAATCTTATTTTTACCCAGCCAAATATATTACTATTTCTCGGCTGAAACATCTCACCAAAGGAAGCTGTCAATCAAAACCTTTGATAAGACTTGATAATTGGTGCTATTTGAAGTTTTGACAACCAACGGTCTCTAGAGAATTAAAAGACAGAAGGCTAACCTTACTTCAATTTTGAAGCTCTATGTTTTCAAGTTCACTTAATCACGGCCTTAAGGAATCATATTGTTTCATAAGATTAGTCTTATCTGACAGAAGACATGCTTAATATTCTTAGGGCTTACGTTCATCGTGCTTTATTGTTTGCGAATAACTTGGCTTCAAAAGACTCTGGATTCCTATGGACCCTATAAACTAAGTGACTAAATGACAGGTAATGAAGGAAATATTGAGGAAGAAGAGAACTTTTGAATTATGGTTGCAGCGGGAGCTGCAACCTAGTAAAAGTAACCAAAAATTTAAAAAACGAGTTTAAAAAATGACAAGTGAGAACAAATTCTCATTTCTTGCTGATTCAGGAATGGTAACTATTATCTAAAGTAGTATTAACAGTAAAATGCCATTTTGAAAATAAATTTAAAGAAATTTTGAAAATAGCCTGAAGCCCCTCAATTAGTGTCAGATCGAAACAAAATAGTAAAAAAAACATAATGAATTCTTTCAAAATATAAGAAAAAGCAGCATTAGAACTTAACCAAACAGAATAGTCTCGGTTTAAGTGGTATAGATAAGTGTATTTTAAAGCCAAACATTTGGTCATGACCACAAAAAGGTACAAATAACATAAACCTAAATTAGCGATCATCATAAAGCACTTGAATGTAACGCTACATTTGCCTAATACTAGTACTTAATACTTGGAAATACAGTCATGTATTGCATACCAGATAAAAAGCTAAATAAATAAGCTTACCCCAGCCATCGTAAAAAGAAAACAAAAAACACTTAAACCAAACACTACATTTATTTAATCCTGTGATTTTTTTTTAGTGAACAAAATTTCCAGATACCTTGCTATTCTACAAATAAATTGAGGCGAGTTACTATTTAAGACACCTGAGGTATCAGCTCATTTTTTCCAAATGTCCCTTCCCTTATCGTAGAGACTCCTGGTACCGCCACAAGCAATGCACCAGATAGTCCTCTTTAAATCTGTAAAGCGGGCAAGTGTATTTGTCTTCATTGGAACATCTTTCTTTTGAATATCTGTTATATTTAGCGTTAGTTGGAGGGCTATAAGCCCTGAGCTGCATTCACAAAGTCAAATATCTAGCTGGTAAATTTAGCTTAAGATAAAACTTCTAACCATAAACTACTTTATCATCTTTCTAAAAATTTTCATGTTTCTCGTTTTCTTATCTCCTTGCTCGATTTTTTAATCATTTGATTCCCTTGTAGGTCTACTATCTTAAGATCGTTTTCCCAATTTGTATTTATATCCATTGGTCCTCTACCTTCATTCGAAACAAATATCATTTGCTTAACACTAACTATGTCTGAAACCGCAATATTAGTTAGGCCCATCTTTACAAACAATACGTGTTTTATAGCATCACCAACACTTTGTGAAGAAATCTGTTTGACACCGTTGAATAGCAGGGAATCATTTCTCCCTTCCTGCTCTATGTCATCTAGTTTCAGCTTAAGCTGATTAATACGGTTTTGTAGTAATTCAATCATATGCATGTAGGTTTTCAGATGTTTTTCGATCAATTCCAATATGGGCTGAAACTCAATGTGTACTGCATCATAAATTTCAGAAACCATGGTTTCAACCGGAAATCTAGCATGAATATTAGCTGTAGTTTAAGCTTTTCATCAATTTTTTTCTTCGGCTAGATTTTGCTTTGTAGCCGCAAGTTCATTCTCTATAGCGGCCACTAGGCTACGGAGATTAGCGGTGGGATTCGAAAGCTGGCTATCCGTTACCGAATATTGCCTTTCTTTAGAAACTGCCGGTAAACATCAGGATGATTTTTTAGCTCATCAAACGCATGATTTACACCCTTCGTTTTCTTTGTTGATGCTTCCTTCTTATTATCATTAAAACTAAGAAGATTAGCGACTGTTTTTGCCGTAGCAAAAACAACAAATTTGCAGTCTCCTGTATTTGTCGTCATTACCTCTAGGATTCGAACTGGCCAGAGGGGATAGTCCGCAAATTTGGCTAGGAATAAACCACCGATTTTAATGTTCGCAGGATTCATGCCTTATACATGAAAGATTATAAAGTGAAAGAAACTTATCTCTCTGTGAGGACCGAGCCTCACTAATGTATCCAAGTGAGCAGTAAGTCCAAACTCTGCGAGGTCGGCCCAACTGCTAATGCTTCTCAACGCTAAACAGTGTAATTAACGCCCAGGCAAATTATATCCAATTTTCTCTACATACCACACTTGGCTATCGTATCTAATTTTCTCAATTTAAAACGCCAAAAATCTGATTGGGTGATAAATTCAAGTACCAGATTGCACAATTTCTGTAGTCACTGAACTAATTCATCCTTAAAGAATCAACTTCAAACAATTCAAAAGTTCAAACAGGTGTAGTCCCTTTGAGAGCTAGTTCAATACTGATCAGTAGTGACAATTGTATTTATTATTATTGGTGGTGGTTTTATTTGTTTTTAGTTTAGTGTTTTTATGGCACTTGGTATTAACCAAGTGACATATAGCAATCGCAAATTCTGTCGGTATGTCTGTCGGTCCCGGTTTTGCTACTTTAGGTACTTCCAGGTAAGCTAGGACGATGAAATTTGGCAAGCGTATCAGGGACCGGACCAGATTAAATTAGAAATAGTCTTTTTCCCGATTTGACCATCTGGGGGGGGAGTGGGGGGCCGGTTAATTCGGATAAAATAGAAAAAATGAAGTATATTTAACTTATGAGGGGGTGATGGGATCCTAATGAAATTTAATGTTTGGAATGATATTGTGTCTCAGAGCTCTTATTTTAAATCCCGACCGGATCTGATGACATTGGGGGGAGTTGGAGGGGGGAAACCTAAAATCTTGGAAAACACTAAGAGTGGAGGGATCGGGATGAAACTTGACGGGAAAAATAAGCACAAGTCCCAGATACATGATTGACATAATCGGAACGGATCCGCTCTCTTTGAGGTAGTTGGGGGGGGGGGGGGGTAGTTCTGAAAAATTAGAAAAAATGAGGTATTTTTAACTTACGAACGGGTGATCGGATCTCAATGAAATTTGATGTTTAGAAGGATATTGTGTCTTAGAGCTCTTATTTTAAATCCTGAACGGATCTGGTGTCATTAGGGGGGATTTGGGAGGGGGAAACCTAAAACTTGGAAAACACTTAAGAGTGGAGAGATCGGGATTAAACTTGGTGGGAAAAATAAACACAAGTCCTAGATACATGATTGACATAAACGGAACGGATCTGCTCTCTTTGGGGTAGTTGGGGGAGGGGTTGATTCTGAAAAATTAGAAAAAATGAAGTATTTTTAACTTACGAACGGGTGATCGGATCGCAATGAAATTTGATATTTAGAAGGATATCGTGTCTCAAAGCTCTTATTTTAAATCCTGACGGATCTGGTGACATTGGGGGAAGTTTGGGGTGGGGGAACCTATAATCATGGAAAACGCTTAGATTGGTGGGATCAGGATGAAAATTTGTGGGAAAAATAAGCAGAAGTCTTACATACATGATTTACATATTTGGAACGGATCCGCTCTTTTTTGGGAGGGGGTTAATTCTGAAAAATAAGAAAAAATTATGTATTTTTAACTTACGAAGGAGTGATTGGATCTTCATGAAACTTCATATTTAGAAGGACCTCGTAACTCAGATCTCTCATTTTAAATCTCAACCGGATCAAGCGTAATTGGGGGGGGGGGCAGTTGGATGGGACCGAAAATCTTAGAAAGTACTTAAAGCGGTGAGATCAGGATGAAACTGGATAGGAAGAATAGAAGCCTGTCTAAGATACGTGACTGACATAACCGGACCAGATCTGCTCTCTTTGGTGGAATTGGGGGGGGGGGGGATAATATTGAAAATTGAGGTATTTGTAACTTACGAAAGGGTGACCAGATCTTAATGAAATTTGATATTTAGAAGGATCTTGTGCTTTAAAGTTCTAATTTTAAATTTCTACTAGATCTTGTGACATTGGGGGGAGTTGGAGGGAAAACCGGAATTCTTGGAAAACGTGAAAATTTGGGTATTTTTATCTTACGAATAGATGATCGGATCTTAATGAAATTTGATTTTTAGAAGGAAATCATGTCTTAGAGCTCTTATTTCAAATCCCGACCAGATCTTTTGACATTGGGGAGAGTTGGAGGGGGAAATCTTGGAAAAACACTTGTAGTGGAGGAATCGGGATGAAGCTTGGTGGATAGATTAAACAAATGTCCTTGATACGTGATTGACAGAATCGTACTGGATTCGCTCTCTTTGGAGGAGCTGGGGGAGGGGTTCAGTGGTTTGGCGAGTTTGGTGCTTCTGGACGTGCTTTGACGATAAAAATTTGTAGGCGTGTCAGGGAGCTGCACAATTTGACTTGATAAAGTAGTTTTCCCAGATTCAATCATCTGGGGGGCTAAAGGGAGAGGAAAAATTAGAAAAAATTAGGTATTTATAACTTACGAGTGGGTGATCGGATCTGAATGAATTTTGATATTTAGAAGGACCTCGTGACTCAGAGCTCTTATTCTAAATCCCAACTGGCATTAAGCCTCTGATTTTCCTTTTAAATCAATCTATTGATTCTTAGAATTTCGCTAGAGCTCATCTCATATGAGCTCTTGGTTCTAGGTTCTTCCGGCCTCGTCAGAAGTGCCATATGAGCTCTTAGCTCTCCTGACCGGCATTAAGCCTCTTATTTTCCTTTTTAAATCAATCTATTGATTCATAGAATTTTTTTTTAGAGCTCATACCATATGATCTCTTGGCTCTTGGCTCTTCTCGCCTCGTCACAAGTGCCGTATGAGCTCTTAGCTCTTGTTTTTTTTTTATCTTGTGCTGAGGACACCTAGTTTAGATACAGGCGAAATATCCGCGTTATTTTAGTCTTTTCTCTCTACTGGCCGCAGTCTCGTTTGAGGTTTTTTTATGGAGTTTTATCTCTCTTAGTTGTTTGTTGTCATGTCATTTCTGATATTTGCTCTTTACTAATCCCTCCTCCTCTCTGTTGTAATGACCTTTTACTTTTCAGGAATAATAACTGCATTATGGGCCATCCACATCTAGAAACATACAAAATGCTATATTTTTTGCTGATTAATCCATCTTGATGTGTTTTTTCTGCTGTTTTCCTTTTGTTTTTCTCGTAATTTTGTTAAGAAACTATGAAGTGGATCGTTTTATGTGGGCTCAGCAACGATGTTTTTTATTGCCATTTCGGATTGAAGGGGGAGATAAATTTCTGATGAACTTGTTTAAATTATACATGTTGTTGCATGATAAACATGTATGTATTATTAAAAAAAATTGCATAGGTTGAATAAGTATTTCCATTTTTGTTGAGCTCGGCATAGTTGTTTAGTGGTCTTAACGTTATTTTAATTTTGTGTGTAATTTTTCAGGACATCAAATAGAACACAAAAATATCAGTCATACCTCTCAGGTATGACAGTGGAACACGTTTTTCATTTTTACTCAAAACTTTCCTGACAAAAAAATTATATATTGAAAACGACTCTTATAAGCTTATATCGATCTGTTTTAAGAGAGAAAAAATATCATTTTAGGTAATGGAGCAGCAGACACTGAGTATTGCTAAAGCTGGCATTATTTGTCAGTTAAATGCCAGGACCTCTGTGCTTGCGGCAGCAAATCCAGTCGAATCTCAGTGGAATACTAAAAGAACAATTATTGAAAATATTCAGTTACCGCACACACTTCTGTCTAGGCAAGTATACGTCAATGTTTCAGTTTTAAGCTGTTCCATTTATTAGAATTGTTAGAATCTCTGCTATCACTTCATTGGAAATAAGAAAGAGGGCTGGCATTACCAGCTTTGTTTACAAGAGCTGTGAAACATAAACAGGAAAAAGAGTATGGTATAGCTTTTATATATACATATATAGATAATTTCTTGGGCCAGCTAAATTTTTATGTGCAATTACAAGCTGTTGAAGTCAGCCTGCAGCTATGGGATATTAAATATCACTAGTTGAATTAACTGGTATTTCAACTGGTCCTTTGCCGTCTTATCCTTAGTCTTATTTAAATTAAAATTTTCTGCTAGAATGTAAACCAAGAAGTAATATTAACCAGAAAAATAATCCATGAAAACAAAAAATACATGGAAAAAACTCTAAAAAAAGGAAAGTGTGTAGGATTGTCAAACAGTTCGTGGTAACGAACTGTAGTAAGGAGCGACCCGGCTCAATAGTAAACGAAACTCTAAAAAACGGAATTTTGATGCTAGAAGATACATCAAAAGAATTGGATTTTCATGCTGATTTTAAATATATAAGTTTCATCAAATTTAGTCTTTGTCATCAAAAGTTACGAGCCTGAGAAAATTTGCCTTATTTTGGAAAATAGGGGGAAACATCCCCTAAAAGTCATGGAATCTTAACGAAAATCACACCATCGCATTCAGCGTATCAGAGAACCCTATAGCAAAAATTTCAAGCTCCTATCTACAAAAATGTGGAATTTCGTATTTTTTGCCAGAAGACAAATCACGGGTGCGTGTTTATTTGGTTTTTCTTTCTTTTCCCCCGAGGTCATCATATCGACCAAGTGGTCCTAGAATGTCGCAAGAGGGCTCATTCTAACGGAAATGAAAAGTTCTAGTGCCCTTTTTAAGTGACCAAAAAATTGGAGGGCACCTAGGCCCCCTCCCACGCTCATTTTTTTCCCAAAGTCAACGGATCAACATTTTGAGATAGCCATTTTGTTCCGCATAGTCAAAAACCATAATAACTATGTCTTTGGGAATGACTTACTCCCCCACAATCCCTGGGGGAGGGGCTGTTAATTACAAACTTTGACCAGTGTTTACATACAGTAATGGTTATTGGGAAGTGTATAAACGTTTTCAGGGTTTTTTTTTGGTTTGGGGAGTGGTGTTGAGGGGAGGGGGCTATGTGGCAGGATCTTTTCTTGGAGGAATATGTCATGGGGGAAGAAAAACTCAATGAAAAGGGTGCAGGATTTTCTTGCATTACTATAAAAAAAAAACAATGAAAAAATAAACATGAAAACGTTTTTTCAATTGAAAGTAAGGTGCAGCATTGAAACTTAAAACGAACAGAGATTACTACGTATATGAGAGGTTCTAAAAATACTTTAGCATAAAGAGTGATGTATTTAGGAGGAGATAAATACCTCGCTCTTTATGTTAAAGTATTTTTAGTAATTTCAACTGTTTATTCTACGGCCTTTCTGATTCAGGGGTCATTCTTAAAGAATTGGAACAAAACTTACGATTTAGTGTAAAGAGCGAGATATTGACGAGGGTACCAACCCCCTCATGTACATAATAAAAATATAAGAATATAAAAGTTTGTTACGTAAGTTAATTCTTAAGTTACGTATATTTTTTACTAATAAAAACGTTCGTTAAAAATCAAAAGTTCTAGTTGCCTTTTTAAGTAACCAAAAAATTGGAGGGCAACTAGGCCTCCTTCCCCACCCCTTATTTCTCAAAATCGTCTGATCGAAACTAAGAGAAAGCCATTTAGCCAAAAAAAGAATTAATATGCAAATTTCATTTTAATAATTTATGTACGGAGAGCCAAAATCAAACATGCATTAATTCAAAAACGTTCAGAAATTAAATAAAAAAAACTAGTTTTTTTTTTTTAACTGAAAGTAAGGAGCGACATTAGAACCTAAAACGAACAGAAATTACTCCGTATGTGAAACGGGTTGTCCCCTCCGCAATCCCTCGCTCTTTACGCTTAAGTTTGACTCTTTGCCACAATTCTACTTTTCAAAACAAGTAAAAGCTTTAGCGTAAAGAGCGAGGGATTGTGGAGGGGACAACCCATTTCACATACGGAGTAATTTCTGTTCGTTTTAAGCTCTAATGTCGCTCCTTACTTTCAGTTAAAAAAAAAACTAGTTTTTTTTATTTATTCTTGTAAGAGACTGAAATCGTAGTGATCTACTTTCAACTTTTGTGTCTAATACTTAGGGGTATTTGGGAACATTCTATTTCTGTCATATAGTGAGCCAGAGGAGAGTTTCGAAACCAGAGTGTCTTGTCTCAGCCCATAAATAATGTTTCGTTTGCACTACATTTTTCGCTCTATCTTTTCAATGAACGTAGTAGTTTAGGTCATATGAAGTTAAATCAGAATGCTATGTCTTTTTCGAAGATCAATTACTACTGTATATCTCTGTCTCGTGTCTTAGGCTTGCTTGAAGCGGAGACTTTCCTAGGAATATAGGATTGATATTTAAATATAATGATACCTAAAAAGATTGATATTTAAATAGAGAGAATTTCCATTGATGATCAAAATTGTAAAGCTGACTATTGGGTTATAAAATATTTTATATCCGTTGACGACTTGATTGTGGAAATCAGGTTTTTACTGAAAATTCCAGCCCCTTTGAGATTTTTTTTTTAGACTTTCGAATCGACTATTTTATTACGGAATAGGATGTATATACATATATATATATATATATATATATATATATATATATATATATATATATATATATATATATATATATATATATATATATATATATATATATATATATATATATATATATATATATATATATATATATATATATATATATACTAGCTGTTTGGGGTGGACAAGTAATAAGCTGCTCCTTAATATGTTGCAGTTTCAAAAAATTTCTTTCCAGAAAATTGGTATCCGTGGAGGGAGGCATGGTTTTCCTTATATGCAATACATATAAAAAAAAGAGATTCTTGCAAGATACAAAAAAAAAAAAAAAACGACAAACAACGGCTTTTTCATAGGAGATTTTAATTCCAATTTCCATTTTCGGTTTGGATTAAGACCCACTCACAATGAGATTTTATTAACACTCAGATTTAGCAGGCACCAATTTCAGAACTATCATATTTCATAGAATTTTCTGATTAACCAAAAAATTCTATAAAAAAAAAAAAATCGGATTAACTCAAACTAGCAGACCTTAGTAGATCGTAAATGAAAATATAAAATCAAACCATTCAGATTACCTTTCTTAATCCAGCAATCAACAATAAAACAGTTAATGAAAAAGAGACTCGTAAACAATATTTTTAAGTTAAACGTGTACTTTTAACGATTTTTTTTTGCTTGTAATTTAAATATAAACAGATTCAAAGATACCCCCTGGCTTCATTTTGCATTCTATATTGCTAGTGTTGTCAGACATTAAGGTTTATTTTTCTCCTTTGACATTTTTTTTTTCTCGAAATACAACGATTTTAATTTTTGGGCACAGTCAGGATTGAGAAAAAAAAAAGAAGAATCAAAACAACATCGAGTGGATGACGAGAGGTTATAAGGAAAGATTTAAAGGAAGTGGGAGCTTCAAGGGCAGAAGCGACACATTGAAACTGTAAATAGTAGGTTAGGCAAGAAGCGTACCTTACGTGCTAGCCTTGAGTCATTTGGGGATACAACGTGTTGTAAGTAGCAATAACTATAATATGGCTGTTGGATAATTCTAAGCCGTTAAACAATTAAAAACATGCAGAATATATATATATATATATATATATATATATATATATATATATATATATATATATATATATATATCTATATATATATAAAAATAGGTTGTCTGTGTGTGGATCTGTGGATCAGGTGAAAATCCACAAAAAAGGTAAAAAACTAAAAACTAAAAAAAAAACTGAAAAAACTAAAAAAAGGCAAAAACTACAAAAAAACTAAAAACTAATAAAAAAAATAAAAAAGCTAAAAAACTAAAAAAAACAAAAAACTAAAAAAACTAAAAACTAAAAAAAAAAACTTAAAAAAAGGAAAAAACTGAAAAATAGAAGAGAAAAAGAAAACTAATAAAGTTAAGAATAAAATAAAAAAAAATAAAAAAGATAAAAACTAAAAAAAAAGTAAAAAGAAAAAACTAAAAAAGCTAAAAAAAAAAGGTAAAAACCAATAAAAAACTAAAAAGAAAAAAGGAAAAAAAACTAAAAAAACTAAAAACTAAAAAAAAAAACTTAAAAAAAAGGAAAAAACTGAAAAATAGAAGAGAAAAAGAAAACTAATAAAATTAAGAATAAAAAATAAAAAAAAATAAAAAAGATAAAAACTAAAAAAAAAAGTAAAAAGAAAAAACGAAAAAAACTAAAAAAGCTAAAAAAAAAGGTAAAAACCAATAAAAAACTAAAAAGAAAAAAAGGAAAAAAACTAAAAAAAATTTTCATCTAAAAAACTGAAAAAAACTAAAAAAGGTAAAAACTAAAAGAACTAAAAAAGAAAAAAAACTAAAAAAAGGAAAAAAACTGAAAAATGAAGGAGAAAAAGAAAACTAAAAAAATATAAATAAAAATAAAAAAACTAAAAAGATAAAAACTTCAAAAAAAACTAAAAAGAAAAAAGAAAAAAACTAAAAAACCTAAAAAAAGGTCAAAACCAATAAAAAAAAAAAACTAAAAGGGGAACACTGGACAGAAATGACGACCGGAATACTGGGAATATAAATGACGACCGGGACACAGGGAATGTTCAATTAGCAATCACCATCAACAAATCTCAAGGGCAATCATTAGAATCATGAGGTATAGATCTGAATATGGATTGTTTTTCCCATGGACAATTATATGTTGCATGTTCAAGAGTCGGTAAACCTGACAATCTAAATAAATGACGACACTCAAAGAGAAAGCGACCGGGACAAAAGGAATGTTCGATTAGCAATCAACAAAGCACCGGGACACAGGGAGTATAAATGACGACGACCGGGACACAGGGACATAACTACAAAGGGGACGCCGGGGTGCACAGGGGGATATATAAATGACGATGGCGACTCAGGGAATGGTCGATTAGCAATCACCATCAACAAAGCTCAAGGGCAATCATTAGAATCATGAGGTATAGATCTGAATACGGATTGTTTTCCCATGGACCATTATATGTTGCATGTTCAAGAGTTGGTAAACCTGACAATCTATTTATATGCACAGACAATGGGACAGCAAAGAATGTTGTATATTCGCAAGTTTTACGTAGTTAAAAACATATATATATATATATATATATATATATATATATATATATATATATATATATATATATATATATATATATATATATATATATATATATATATATATCTATATTCACAGGTGGGACATTGGGACACAACTACAATGGCGCGTAACTAATATGGCGCGTAACGACTTCCGCGCGCGGGGGGCTTGGGGGGTTGCGCGAAGCGCCCCCACCAACTAGGTGTTGGGGTGGCGCGAAGCGCCACCCCAACAGCTAGTATATATATATATATATATATATATATATATATATATATATATATATATATATATATATATATATATATATATATATATATATATGTATATACATCCTATTCCGTAATAAAATAGTCGATTCGAAAGTCTAAAAAAAAAATCTCAAAGGGGCTGGAATTTTCAGTAAAAACCTGATTTCCACAATCAAGTCGTCAACGGATATAAAATATTTTATAACCCAATAGTCAGCTTTACAATTTTGATCATCAATGGAAATTCTCTCTATTTAAATATCAATCTTTTTAGGTATCATTATATTTAAATATCAATCCTATATTCCTAGGAAAGTCTCCGCTTCAAGCAAGCCTAAGACACGAGACAGAGATATACAGTAGTAATTGATCTTCGAAAAAGACATAGCATTCTGATTTAACTTCATATGACCTAAACTACTACGTTCATTGAAAAGATAGAGCGAAAAATGTAGTGCAAACGAAACATTATTTATGGGCTGAGACAAGACACTCTGGTTTCGAAACTCTCCTCTGGCTCACTATATGACAGAAATAGAATGTTCCCAAATACCCCTAAGTATTAGACACAAAAGTTGAAAGTAGATCACTACGATTTCAGTCTCTTACAAGAATAAATAAAAAAAACTAGTTTTTTTTTTAACTGAAAGTAAGGAGCGACATTAGAGCTTAAAACGAACAGAAATTACTCCGTATGTGAAATGGGTTGTCCCCTCCACAATCCCTCGCTCTTTACGCTAAAGCTTTTACTTTTTTTGAAAAGTAGAATTGTGGCAAAGAGTCAAACTTAAGCGTAAAGAGCGAGGGATTACGGAGGGGACAACCCGTTTCACATACGGAGTAATTTCTGTTCGTTTTAGGTTCTAATGTCGCTCCTTACTTTCAGTTAAAAAAAAAACTAGTTTTTTTTATTTAATTTCTGAACGTTTTTGAATTAATTTTCTCGTAGAACGATAAAGAATTGCCTAAAAAACTTTAAAATTATCCCCTTTAAATCAATTTTTTAGTCAGAGTATTTTCAGTTTAATAGCCCTGCACACCAGAATCCAAAGACCTAATTCTGTAGATGGATAGAACTGAATCTCAGCTATGCAAAATTGTTGTCTTTCGTTGAAAACGGAAGGTGAGCAGAAAAGATACATGCTAAAAATTGTAAAGTGGACATAAACCTTAAAAGTTATGAAACCAAGAAGCAAAAACAAGATTGAGAAGTATAGAAAGAGAACAACAAAACAAGTTTTTCTTTTTGATACAAGGAATGGATAATTGGATAGTTTTGGGAATGGTCCAAGTGAAAATGCAAAAATATAAAAAAAAGGAATGAAAAAAGCAATAGAAAAACAGACAATTGAAAAAGAAAATAGTGTAGCTACAATTTTGGCCACGTCTTAATGGATTTGGCGGCAAATTTTCCAAGCAGATTGATTGTATCTCAAAGAGATTTGTTTTCATATCGAATGCAAACTGGCATTCTTTAAATTGTTTCCAAAAATTGAGTTCTCGGTTTTTCACCGTTTCATTCATACCTAAATTAGACGTCATTTAACGGAGGTGTTGGTTTCTTTAGCCTTTGTTCTATTTTGTAAAAGGTCATGTGAATCTCCAGCGAGAACAAGAGAAACGTCATCAAATAACCTACTATTGTTTCGTAAACTCGTATTAAATGTTTCAAATTCTTTTGTTGTGACTTATTGCTTGTTTGCTTATTACTTGTCGCTTACAAAAGGAAAAATAAACAAACAATACAACGAAACAAACTCCAAATAAATATGAATTAAAAAGTGATTTAAGCTATTAAGCTTCTAAATCGCTACAGACCTAGTATTTTAAAATCACTGCAAGTGCCTTCGACGGACTACTGCTGTTGGAAACAGATATTTTTTAGGCTACATTTGATATAGACAGGTATCAAAATTGTAAAAAACTACTGAATAATTTACTCGTTTTAGTTTTACCGTTTCACTTCGACGCACATATATTTAGAGTACTTGATCGCTTGCACAAGAAAAAAAAACAGACTCCAAAAGAAAACAAAAAAGCTTCAAAAAAAAGATAGAAATATAAAAATAGTAAAAGATAGTAACTAAAGATAGTAATTTAATCTGAGAAGCTGTGAAATTCTTCAAAACCTCGTGTTTTACTTCCTAAAAAGATCCAGTTATGTAAATGCTAAAGATGGATACCGTACGAATATATCTTACGCTGCAGCTGGCTTAGGAAGAAATTAAAGGCAATCTAATATGTTTAAGTGTATTCTACAGGGAAACTTATATGTTATTAGGATTAATTTTTACCTTAAAGCTACAGTTGGAGTAATTGCCACTTGTGAAACATTCTCTAATTTCGGTATTATTTCTAAGACCACGCTGCCTTTCTATTTTTTTCATTGAAAGAAGGTCTCTTCTAAAATGTTACGCTTTTTTCTCTGGTATTGTGTGTCAATGATTTAATCTATGTAACCACCTATAAATAAAAGGAATTGGGTCTATCAGAATTAGTCTTTTGGGTGGTAGTGAAATGATAAGTGATTGCTCTCCATGAAATATATGCTTCACTATAAGGTATAAGAGTTTCTTTTCTTTTCTTTTTCTTTTTTTTTCATTTAAGAAAGATCTATTCTTGGCTTTTATGCATATAATTTTTCTCTGATTACATGGATCGTATTTTGTGTAATTAGTAAGTGTCCGTAACGCCCAACCAATCACTAATCTCGAAACAAACAGGTAATATTTTACTCTCAGTAAATGAAGCAGTTATTTCACTCCTTAGATTTTCATTTGCTTACAAGAGACTGTGTTTTTTGTATGAAATCCTAAGGGCAGGGAAGATTTCTCGTTATATAGATAATATTCAGTCAATAGGTTTCATTAAAAGGTAACACATTTTTACGCAGTTTGATTATTACAACTTGTCTCACGGCTGGATATTGAGTCGAAACTTTCACGGAAAGCTGTTTTTTTTGGGGGGGGGGGGGTATGGTATATATGAGGATAGTTTTTTTTAGACAGACAGTTTGAATAGTGAGTAATAAATTCCATGTAACCAAGGGAGAATAA
The DNA here is from genome assembly GCF_032884065.1 of Artemia franciscana. Taxonomy (NCBI): domain Eukaryota; kingdom Metazoa; phylum Arthropoda; class Branchiopoda; order Anostraca; family Artemiidae; genus Artemia; species Artemia franciscana. The sequence continues at coordinate 804,443 of NW_027062698.1, forward strand.
ATACATATAGGGGGATTAATAGGAATTTATCGATATAGTATTACTGAACTGGAATGTAAATGGTTTGTGTATAACGTATATTTGACAGCAGATTATAAGGGAATTTTGTTCTCTCTTTTATTAAAGAAAGGTCCATTTTCAAAGCTCTACGTCCCATATTTTTCTCCTGATGCAGGAATTAATAACGAAAGCTTTGTAACCAAGGACGAACTTGTGGAAATGTGGGACTATTAGGAATTAATCCATGTGGTTGTACCGAACTGGGATATGATTAATGATATGGATGTCTGTATGTGAATTAAGACTGAAATCTCCTTTTCAGATTCGACCTAATTTTTCTTATGTTAGACCCTCAGAATGACACATATGATAGGCGGTTGGCAAGACATCTCGTTCAACTTTACTATCGATCACGTGACCAGGAGCAAGAAGAGAATTTAGTAAGTATAACTTGAATAACACTTAAAAGTTTTCTTCCAAATCCTCATGTTTTTGTGATAGCAGCCGATATTGATTGACTTGTGACATTCTCTTTTGTGTCTGTCATTGACTAATGTTGGATGCACAGACATATTTCTGTCCAGCGGAAAAATTAATAAAGAAATTTGGATAGAACTAACTTTGTAACAACTCTGAAACTACACATTTTTGTCTTGATTTAAGCTTGTTATTTTTACAGAATTTGTTTCAATACAAAAAAAGATAAATAAAGATCACAAATATTAGTTGCTTTCGAATCATCCTTCTGCTATCCAGTGAAAAAAAAACACTTTTTGATCTTTTACCTAGCCTCAAAAATTAATATACAAACGAGCTTCGCTATCTCTACGGAAAACACCTAAAAAACTGAAAAGAAACTTTTTTTCAAAGGAAGCTTGTGATGTCAAAAAAAAGCCGGTCGTACTATATTGATTACGTCTGAAACTGAAGGTGGCTGAAAGCTATATATTACCGAAGTATTGTCAGTTTGATTTTCCTAAGTGATTTTTTTTTTATTGTCTGATGGAAATTTTTGTTTGATACGAAGAGTCTTGCATTTTTCACGCACGCGATGTCTCACCAGAACAAAGATAATGCAGTTTTTTATTGTATTGTATCGGATTAACGACACTTCTTGACTACTAAGGTCTCTGCGTCGGCCCTGCAGTGCATTCCTGCAGCATGATTCGATCTGGTCCCGTATTACCAAGCTAAGGTCAAACCCACTGCGCCACCACAGGACTATGCAATTTTTTTATGGATCTGTTACCGATTTTACAAACAATCTAATTTTAAGAAGTCTAAAAAAGCATACCGGAGTATGAATTCCAGCATTGTGCAAAAAGCAAAGTTTGTACAATAGGCAAAAATTAGTGTTAGTTATAAGGGAACAGTGTGTCACAACAAAAGAATTTGAAACATTTAATACGAGTTTACGAAACAATAGTAGGTTATTTGATGACGTTTCTCTTGTTCTCGCTGGAGATTCACATGACCTTTTACAAAATAGAACAAAGGCTAAAGAAACCAACACCTCCGTTAAATGACGTCTAATTTAGGTGTGAATGAATCGGTGAAAAACCAAGAACTCAATTTTTGGAAACAATTTAAAGAATGCCAGTTTGCATTCGATATGAAAACAAATCTCTTTGAGATACAATCAATCTGCTTGGAAAATTTGCCGCCAAATCCATTAAGACGTGGCCAAAATTGTAGCTACACTATTTTCTTTTTCAATTGTCTGTTTTTCTATTGCTTTTTTCATTCCTTTTTTTTATATTTTTGCATTTTCACTTGGACCATTCCCAAAACTATCCAATTATCCATTCCTTGTATCAAAAAGAAAAACTTGTTTTGTTGTTCTCTTTCTATACTTCTCAATCTTGTTTTTGCTTCTTGGTTTCATAACTTTTAAGGTTTATGTCCACTTTACAATTTTTAGCATGTATCTTTTCTGCTCACCTTCCGTTTTCAACGAAAGACAACAATTTTGCATAGCTGAGATTCAGTTCTATCCATCTACAGAATTAGGTCTTTGGATTCTGGTGTGCAGGGCTATTAAACTGAAAATACTCTGACTAAAAAATTGATTTAAAGGGGATAATTTTAAAGTTTTTTAGGCAATTCTTTATCGTTCTACGAGAAAAAGTATAAATAATATCGAAATTCTGGCACGGTGAATGGATAGATCCGAGGTCAATGAATTCAATGTTATAGGCATTTGGTCATTTTGGAGCAATGTACAGTTACAGGCATGTCGCGAAATCGTTTGTTTCAGAGAAATATAATTCTCAATACTAGCCTATTGGTTACAGTAGGATGTAGTATATATATGAAATATAAAACTTATTTTGCCGCGCCGCCTATATACTGGAGATCTATTGTGAAACTGTATTTCTGATTTCTCTGTCCTAGCCTATCTACTTCCGCACGTCACTTACTTTTTTCCCTCTCATCTTGCGAGGTATAGGCTTATTGAGCTGGTTCCTTTGACTTATCACTCCTTGACGTTACTATGATAAAATGTTTGAATCATCGATAGAATGGTAGGTTTTTGCTTAGGTGTACATAGGACTCATTTTGGCTTTTCGGAATTGTCGGTTAAAACCTCTACCTGTGATACTTTCAATTTGAAACTTCATTTTTAAACAGCGATGGCTGGAGAATTAAAAGTTCAAAGCTTGGTTCTAACCGGAATCGAATTTTACTTCCAAAGTCAGATTGAACCGATGAAAAAATTTCTTCTTTCTGGGCTTTGTTTCTGAATCGCTTTTGTTTCGGATTCCCTGAGGGATCTGATTGCTGTCATCAACTCTGCTGAAGCTTACTGATGAGTAAAAAATAAACACCGGAGACGCATTGAAGCCCAAGACGCTTTGAAGGACTTAGATAGACTCAAACGCAAGTTTTAGCATCTCAACTCCATCAGCTTGTTAATCAAGACTCTGGTGAAGAAGCTCAGTCACCAGTTTAGGATGAGTTTATATACTCCTGTCAGAATAGCATGATTTAGTCCCCTTGTAATATTATTGGAAACATCTGAGAGACAGGCCCTGTTTCCGACGACCAGGTGGCACTTGCCCTTTCTTCCTGGTAACTAATATCGCGGTCGATTGATTACTTATAATTGTACAAGAAGGTCGCATGAAGGTCATAACTGTCTCGGCACAGAGCCAGTCTCAATAGGAGTCTTAGTCAAGGAAGTAAGTCGTATTTCGGATCGGAATTAGAAAATTAGTTTCTCCGACCGGTGAAATTCGGATTATAATAAGTCAAAGCTTCCTCTTTATGCACTTTTAAAACTTACTAATGATATTCGTTTTTAAATAGGTATTTAAAGGACTCTTCTCATGTTTTCCCTGGTGGGAAGACTTCGGAGAATTTTTGTTTTTAATCAGCCTTGTCAGATAGAATACTTGTAGCGACAACTTCACCTTGGCAAACTCGTAAGCCCCTGTGATTTATAAATAAAAAACTTTTCAACTCAAAGTAAGGAGCAACATTAAATTCAAAACAAAGATAAATTATTACGTATGTGAGGGGGGAGGGGTGCTTACTTCTCGATATCTCGTTCTTCACTCTAAAGTTCTATGGTACTTTTGAAAAAGCTTCTTATCGTTCTAATTAAACGGCCCTTGTGTTTCAAGAGTTTTAATTAGAGAATTGAGACAACATTCAAAATTGAGCGTAAAGAGCGATGTGTTGACGAGGGGACAACCCCCCAATATATGAATAATTTCTGTTTGTCTTAAGTTATAATGTTGCTCTTTACTTTGAGTTGAAAAAACTTCTTTTTTTGATTGTTTTTTTTTTTAAATAATGCCTAGTAATGCGACTCCACCTCCATGAAAATGTCCGCCTTCCCCCTGGGAAAGATCCTCTATCCCTTAGACGGAAGATCCATTTGACATTCAATCCCAGGAAAAATTTAACCGAACCCAGGGGCTGGGTGGTCGTATTGTCTCCAAATACGCAGTTATTTGACAACTATGCTTAACAAAATGGTTACTTCAGAATTTCGATCGGACGATTACAGGAAAAAAGGGACCATCCTTTGGCAAACAATTCAAAATTCCACATTTTGGCATATAGGAGCGTGAAACCTCTAAAATAGGGTTTTCTGATTCATTAGGATTATTTTACTTTTAGAGGGGTATTCCCCCTTTTTTTCGAAAATCATCCAAATGTTCTCAGGCTCGTAACTTTGCTGGGTAGCATTAAACTTAATGAATCTTATATATATACTAGCTGTTGGGGTGGCGCTTCGTGCCACCCCAACACCTAGTTGGTGGGGGCGCTTCGCGCCCCCCCCCCCAAGCCCCCGCGCGCGCGTAAGTCGTTACGCGCCATATTAGTTACGCGCCATTGTAGTTGTGTCCCTATGTCCCACCTGTGAATATAGATAGATATATTATATATATGTTTTTAACTACGTAAAACTTGCGAATATACAACATTCTTTGCTGTCCCATTGTCTGTGCATATAAATAGATTGTCAGGTTTACCGACTCTTGAACATGCAACATATAATGGTCCATGGGAAAGCAATCCGTATTCAGATCTATACCTCATGATTCTAATGATTACCCTTGAGCTTTGTTGATGGTGATTGCTAATCGAACATTCCTTGTCCCGGTGTCCCGGTCGTCATTTATATCCCCCTGTGCCCCCCGGCGTCCCCGTTGTAGTTGTATCCCTGTGTCCCGGTCGTCATTTATATTTTTTACTTATGTCCTGGTCATTATGGCTTATGTATGGTCATTTATATTCCCTGTGTCCCCGTCGTCATTTGTATCCCGGTGTCCCGGTCTGTATATACATTCGTTTTTTAGTTTTTGTTTTTCTCCTTTATTTTTTTCCTTTTTTATTTTTTTTCTTTTTTAGTTTATTTAGATTTTTAGATTTTTTAGTTTTTTTATTAGTTTTTAGTTTTTTTTTTTTCTTTTTAGTTTTTTTGTAGTTTTTACCTTCTTTTTAGTTTTTTTAGTTTTTTTTTTTTTACTTATGTCCTGGTCGTCATTTATACTCCCTGTGTCCCGGTGCTTTGTTGATTGCTAATCGTACATTCCTTTTGTCCCGGTCGCTTTCTCTTTGAGTGTCGTCATACCTGGTTGGTGGGGGCGCTTCGCGCCCCCCCCCCCAAGCCCCCCCGCGCGCGTAAGTTATATTATATATATGTTTTTAACTACGTAAAACTTGCGAATATACAACATTCTTTGCTGTCCCATTGTCTGTGCATATAAATAGATTGTCAGGTTTACCGACTCTTGAACATGCTACATATAATGGTCCATGGGAAAACAATCCGTATTCAGATCTATACCTCATGATTCTAATGATTGCCCTTGAGCTTTGTTGATGGTGATTGCTAATCGACCATTCCCTGTCCCGGTGTCCCGGTCGTCATTTATATCCCCCTGTGCCCCCCGGCGTCCCCGTTGTAGTTGTGTCCCTGTGTCCCGGTCGTCATTTATATTTTTTACTTATGTCCTGATCATTATGGCTTATGTATGGTCATTTATATTCCCTGTGTCCCGGTCGTCATTTGTATCCCGGTGTCCCGGTCTGTATATACATTCGTTTTTTAGTTTTGTTTTTCTCCTTTATTTTTTTCCTTTTTTATTTTTTTTTTCTTTTTTAGTTTATTTAGATTTTTAGATTTTTTAGTTTTTTATTAGTTTTTAGGTTTTTTTTCTTTTTAGTTTTTTTGTAGTTTTTACCTTCTTTTTAGTTTTTTAGTTTTTTTTTTTTACTTATGTCCTGGTCGTCATTTATACTCCGTGTCCCGGTGCTTTGTTGATTGCTAATCGAACATTCCTTTTGTCCCGGTCGCTTTCTCTTTGAGTGTCGTCATTTATTTTTTCTTTTTTATTTCTTACCTTTTTTAGTTTTTTTTAGTTTTTTAGATGAAATTTTTTTTTAGTTTTTTTCTTTTTTTTCTTTTTAGTTTTTTATTGGTTTTTACCTTTTTTTTTAGCTTTTTTAGTTTTTTTCGTTTTTTCTTTTTACTTTCTTTTTTAGTTTTTATCTTTTTTATTTTTTTTTTATTTTTATTCTTAATTTTATTAGTTTTCTTTTTCTCTTCTATTTTTCAGTTTTTTCCTTTTTTTTAGTTTTTTTTTTAGTTTTTTACCTTTTTTAGTTTTTTTTAGTTTTTTTAGTTTTTTAGCCTTTTTATTTTTTTATTAGTTTTTAGTTTTTTTGTAGTTTTTGCCTTTTTTTAGTTTTTTCAGTTTTTTTTTTAGTTTTTAGTTTTTTACCTTTTTTAGCCTAAAATTTTATTAGTTTTCTTTTTCTCTTCTATTTTTTAGTTTTTACCTTTTTTTAGTTTTTTTTAGTTTTTTTAGTTTTTTAGCCTTTTTATTTTTTTTATTAGTTTTTAGTTTTTTAGTAGTTTTTGCCTTTTTTTAGTTTTTTCCATGACGTCACCTGATCCATCCACAGATCCACACACAGACAACTTATTTTTATATATATAGAAGATATATATATATATATATATATATATATATATATATATATATATATATATATATATATATTGAATTAGCATAATAAACGGATTGTTTGATATATCTATTGATATTGAAATTTCGTTTTTAAATTTTATGTTATTATTGAGCTCCTTACTGGTTCATTACCACGAATTGTTTGGTCAAAAACTTAAAACATGGCTTAAACCCTGTCATTTGTACAAAATGTCTTCGAAACTTGGCTTAAGGTGTGATTATGACAATGCGCGGGCACATATGGCACTGTTAATAAAGAAACAGTTAAAAACTGGGATGGGAGATATCTCCAAATCACTCATGCTCCCTCGACCTCGCCCATCGAACTTTCATGTGACTGGACCCCTTAAAGAGGCTCCACATAGAAAACATTTTCGATCCAAAGAAAAATTTAGAAATTTAGGTGCAAAAGTGGCTTCAAGATCTACCCGAAGAATTTTATGTCAGAGGCATACACACACTACAACAATGACGGGTCAAATTTGCAAATGTTGCTGGCTACTATAGTGAAAAAAGAATTAACCAGTGCAACAGCACAAACACAGAAACAAACGCACACCACACAACCGAACATAAAAAACATAAAATTAAAAAAATATATTAAATAATATATAATAAATGATGCATAAAATATAATAGATAATATATAGAATATAAAAAAATATATAAACAAAAAAGAAAGACAGAAGGAGAAAGGAATACTGTTTTCCTCCTTTATTAATTATCAAACAGCATAGCCAAAACTTGGATTAATTAAACAAACCGTTTCTGAGCTGGATAAATTTGTCTCGTCACTTATTGAACGACTCTCTCACTAATCATCAGTATTTAGCTTTGTTCACATGTGTCCCAATGCTTTTTATTTTGTAGCCTCCATAAGAAGTTTCCTCTTTTTTCTCGCTTTCAGAAAGAAATATACCTATGACAACTTACAAATGGTATGTCTTCTCAAAAGATCGAAATTGAGCTCGTGCTGACTTCCTTTTTTGATGTGCTGTTTGCATTAGTGACAAATATAGCATAATCTTGGAACATTGGTCTGTCAGGATGGAATTATAAATGATGAGGAATCAGTATTTCTCCTTTTCTTTCATCAATCTAGCAGTGAATCTTTAAACTAGAAAAGACTTAGTTTTGCTATATTAAAGACTAACGTTTACATTTTCCTTTGTTCTAAAACAGTGGTTATAATTAATTTAACTGTCAAAACGTTTTTATTTTTTGTTTCAGCCCAAAGTTGTTGTTGTTTTTTCAAAGTCTTTTCCTTTGGGAAATTATATCATTTCTGATTGTTTACTGAATCTTCTTGAAGGGGAAAAATCTACCTTTGAACATAATCCATTATTGATATTTTGAAACTGTACTAACCGAGTTGCCATCGGTGGATATACTCTTCCTCTCTTTGGCACCAATGCAGGAATGCCAGCCAAAATTAAAAATGTCCAAAGGTTTACTTGTGGAAATTTCAAGGTTTGAACAAAATCAAAGAAATTAAATGAGAATTATATACGTGCTTTTCCCGAGGTTTTATACCAACGACTAAAATCCGAAGATCTTGGAAAAATCCAAAAGAGTGACACCCTGCACCAAATGCTGAAATAACTCCGTTGAGTGTCTCAAAATCATGTTGTAAAAAAACAACCTGTGGGAGTTTTCTTGCAAAACCTATCAGTGGCTTCAGAAAGTCTTTTGACGCGCAAACTATGTTTGTATTCTTTAATTGTATGCTCTATTTTCATTGTGAGCACGGTTTTAAGATATTTTCTGACGAAGTTGAGGCATCGAAAGCAACAGGATGTTTTAGTTATGTTGCGAGAGTAACACAATTAGTACCGCAACCGCAACTTTGTCCTTTTTGCCGCCGGTTTGAGTTTATTTTGAAAAAGGCCCGAAAGAAAAGCTGGTCTTCCCCGAATGGGATTGGAAAATGTCGTAAGGAAAGATATAAGGGAAATGGGAACTTCTTTGAAGGGTGTAAAGTAGGAGGACTTGAATAGGTAAAGATGGAGGAGGAGCGTGTTAGCTGTGTTGGCCTCAGTTGACCTGGTGCTGCAGTGACTTGTTAGTAGTAGTAACCAGAAAAAAAATTATCTGTTTGTCTGTGTCTGCATTTTCCTTGGTAAGGTTGACGTATTTCTAGAGAACAACCATTGATGCTTGAGAGGTTGTTTCAGGGCCCAATGTTAAAGGGGTTTTGCATTTCACTATAATTGTTAGTATGTGATGATAATTTCCAGTTTCTCTTGCATGTGTATTTGATGGGATCTTGTATTCCTTTTCAGGTATGGAGAAATATACCATTACAGCTTTGTAGCTTAACATTTTCATTGTCATTCAGTTGTCTCCGTCCCTTTGAAGTTGTTACCCATTAGAGATAATCTGGCATAAACTTATCGTTATCCGAAATGAAGTGAACATACGGAGACAATTACTTACAGACTAAGGAAATCAGATGACATTAAGGCCAGATTTCTGTCAAGGCATCAAGGAACTATTGTCGATTTTTCCCAACTAATGTGGACCCAAACTTTCTATATTCCCTTACCCATGAAATAGTGAAATGCTCCTTGTCTTTTGGTAATCTTAAGGGTCCACTGAACAGATAAAGGATTATTTCCCCTTGATGATACAAAAAAAGTATTGCTGTCACCAGAAATGTCAGAAACTGAATCACATTGGCTGGACACTTAATATTAAAACTGTGGAATAAAGGTCAAATCAAAGAGTATTGGTAATTTATGCGAAATTTTTGTTTGATTTGTAGAAATGGAACGAAAATGCTTAAAAACAAGTTCTTGATGCGTATCCAGAAGTTATTTGTGTAACCCACTTGTTACTAGGTAATGTGATAAGATGGCGTTGTATTTTTAATTTCAGTTAACTATTTGGCCTCTTTTTAGGACATGAATATTCTCAGAGATTATATATCATATGCTAAGGAAATGGTACATCCAAAACTGAACGACGAAGCTGGCACACGTCTAATCGAAGTTTATGTTGATATGAGAAGAATCGGTGCTGGTCGAGGTCAGATTACTGCCTATCCTCGTCAACTAGAGTCGCTCATTCGCCTGGCAGAAGCTCATGCAAAAATGCGCCTATCAGACGTTGTTGAATTGATTGATGTAGAAGAGGCGTATAGGCTTCATAGGTTAACCCCATACTTTTATCTTTTAATACTGATTTGGTTCAATCCCGCTTTCTGGGGCTATAATGAAAGAAAGGTTGAGATGGCTGGGCCACGTTCTACGGATGAAGGATGACAGATTACCGAAGATTGTCCTTTTTGGCCAACCGTCTGGGGCTACACGGAAAGCAGGTCGTCCTTGTCTGGGTTGGGAGGATGTCATAAATAAGGATTTAAAGGAAATGGGAACTTCCTGGGAGGGTGTAAAGAGGGAGGCTTTAAATAGATTAGGTTGGAGGAGGAGCGTGCGTAGCTGTGTTGGCCTCAGGCGGCTTGGTGCTGCAGTGAGTTATTAGTAGTAGTAGTAGTAGTAGTAGTATAACCCCCCCCCCATCTACCCTTTTTTTAAATGGATACCCATAGGGATAATAAAAAGGGCTTCAAACTATAATACAAAGCATACTGCCTATAGGTTCACTACAGCGCTCAGCATTAAAAGCTACACAATTTTTTGCTTTTATTATTATTATTATTGTTATTTATGGTTTTTACGCACGGGGTCTTAGGCCCACTTCCTTACGAACAATAAAGACGTGAATCCTCCCTCCCCTGGTGCACAAAAATATATGTCGTATCTCTATTTGTCTTTCTCTACTCATATCCTTGTCCTAGCCGACTTTTTCATTATTAAAAGTAATTTGAATTGATGTCACCAGATATAAGCTTAGGTGTGACTCCTTTTATGCTTTCTCTGAGAAAAAAAAATGACCATATCCATCGCTTAGCTATTTTATTCTTGGTACAGAAGTGTCGCTTTTTTCCCAATGTTAGAGTAATAGTAGTCGCTTTTGGATGTTTTATTCAGCTCCCTTTATTTATTTATCACCGTGATATCCGATGACTCCGACGCAATGTTTTTTCCTTGTCATCTTTTTCATTTCTTTATTTCGTTACCACTGTGATTTCTAAGCAAGAAAGAGATTGAACCTGTAGATCCAATTTAAGTAGGGACAAGGGGTTCTTTACTTTCTAATTGTTTCTGCTCGGAGGGTTTTCAAAATAGCAGTTAGGCATTTTTTTTTATTTTACCATCTCTAGAAAATTTGCCCGTTAAAAAATAGAAATGAGACTGACTAAAGCACGTACAAAGCACTTCTATCAAAACGTATAACTTTTACGTATTTTTTATGCGTGTTCTTTTTACGTATTCTACGTACTTACGTCAAAACTTACAAAAATACTTGAAAAGTTGATAGACATGATGGTAGAACTATAAACATAATAAGATTCCAGGGAGAGGTAGGGTTGGAACCCTCCTACCCTCTGTGCATACTAGTATGCACATTTTAAGATGATGGTCATTTTTCACAATAGTCAAATCTTGAGTTCCAATAATTAACTTTGGGGGGGGGGGGGGAATTGGTTATTTAAGAGTACATTTGTGTGTTCCCTTTTTCAAAAGGAATCGAGTATTAGGACAGTTCTTGGTGAGGGAGTATCGTACCCACTTCTACTAAGATTCTCAAAAAAGAGAATCGTCGTTTGTAATAATTGTAAATTTTCGTTTTTTGGGTCTTCCTTCTGAAATTTATATAACTGGTTGCGTTCAAAAAGGTTTTCTTTTTTAATGTTTTTGAATTATTATAATCCCTTTAGAAATATTTTTGCAATTGCCAGTTTTTTGCTCTTTATGCAATTTAATGTCTTTTCATACTATATCATACTGAGTCTTTTCAAAAATATTTGATTATTGAAGCTTCCCCGATTTCTAACACTGATTCGTACTAAGCTTGTAACTTTTATAATAATAATAATAATTTAATTATAACCCCTGCACAAAAAAATGTTAGGATAGTGGAAACAATGTTAGGATAGTGGAGTAAAAAGAGAGAAAACAGAAATAAACATCAGAAAGGAAAACAACACAAGAAAAGAAAATATCACATAAGTACAACAAAATCAACAAGGAAAAAAGTCAACAGAACAAACGGATGAGCCCGTGCTATGGGGTAAGCTGTCGATATTCTTGTGCCAATAACTTATGAAGCTCCTGTAGTTTTGCAGTTAAATCGGGAGCTTTATATTTTTGGATTATTCTCCGACTTCGATATAATCGAGGTAGATAAAGCAGGTATTTACAGTATTTATAGTAACATCTACGTAGTTTACATAAGTCACTCTTTTTCAGTAGTTTTTGTTTTCCCTTTTAAGGTTTCTGAATTGTTGTAATCCCTTGTCAAAATATCGAATCAACATTTGTAATAATAGCAAATTTTCATTTTTTGGGCCCTCATGCTGGCACTATATGACTGGTTGCGTTCAAACCCGTAAGATTAATCACCTAGTGAGTGGATTTTATCTAACAAAAAAAAACTAATTTTAAAACTTTCAGGCATTTTTCCAGTTTGAACTAAACATTAAAAACATTTCTCAGGCCCCATAAATATTTTTACAGTTTCCATCATAACTTTAGCGATTCTGAACTGAACTTAAAAATTTTATCAGCTTTTTTTCATATCTTAAAAAGACATTGCTTATGCTTATGAGAAAAGAAATTCGGCAGTGATGTTTTTCTAACACCGATTTCAACTAATCTTCAAACTTTTGGTTTTCGTTCTTAAGGTTTTGAATTGTTGGAATCTCTTGTTAAAATATATACAAATATTTTTGTAATTACCAGTTTGTTGCTCTTTACGCAATTTAATATCTTTTCATACTAAGACTATTCAAAGATATTTGATTATTACCGCAAGTCCGACTAATAACAACGATTTCTACTAAGCTTCAAAAATTTTGTTTTCTTTTTTAAGGTTTTTGAATTGTTGTAATCCCTTGCCAAAATATATGCAAATATTTTTACAATTACAAGTTTTGCTCTTTAAGTAATTTAATATAAACTTTAATATACATCTTCGCACATCAAATTTTTCCACACAAGTGTGACAAGTATGGTGACGTCATTGCAGTACTGATGTATACAAAAATGACGTCCCTGACATAAATTTGTTTTCCTCCAAAGTTAAGGCTCTTAACAAATTTTCTCAAACTTCAGACCTATCTAGATCTTTTTTTGGGCCAGATTGTCCCAGGATACAAATTTTTTCGAAAAAATTAGTGCTCACTCTTTCAAAGTTAAAAACCTTTAGTTAAAGAAAAAGAATATAACTAAGACCTAAAACCTAAATTATAATGATAAAACGGAACCAAAAAGGAAAGTAACAAAACCATTCCCAAGTGGATAAGCTAAGAGTGATGTCTCAAATTGGGAACCACTAGTTTAATCAAAGATAAACGTTCAACATAGAACATTAAGGAGCCACATGGCATATCTCCCTGATTTTCCAAAATGAAAAGTTTCCATATTTTTCCAAATAAAAATTTCTCCAATGTTCCAAAATGAAAACTCTCATTATTGCTTTGCTCTTTTCTAGAACGTACAAAACTGAAGTTATTACTGTAGTTTTTAGTTGTTATACAAAGGATAGTGTCTAATGAGGAGAAACATATATACCGGCAACGATTCTAGGGCCTTTTCATACCCCAGCCTCTTTGTTATACGTTTTCACGATGGTTCATGTAATTATAATTATTCATGTAATTAGCTTATTTTTAATATTTTCGGAATTTTTGAATTTTGTCCACAAGAAGTGTCAAAGCCCCTAACAGTAAAGTTTAAACTTATTGAACCTTAGAAATGCTAATTATAATATCATTTGTATAACAATAAATACTGACTATAGTTCCACAGAGTATTAACAAATCGACTTGGTGGGGGGGGGGACTTGGGCAACATTGCTCTTAGCTTCTACTAATCTGTGTGATGAATAAATTTATTAATTTGATAATTCGAATATGAAGTTTATTTCAATTTTTATAATTTCCAGAGAGGCTTTGAAGCAATCAGCAACTGATCCGATGTCCGGTAAGATCGATGTATCCATTCTTACAACTGGGATAAGCTCCGCTGGTCGAAAGAGACGAGTTGAAATAGCCAAAGCCCTCAAACAACTAATTGAATCCAAGGGAAGTGTTTCCACTTTGGGCTATCAGAAATTATATTCTGAATTCAGAGAAGGGTCGCAGCTTGTAAGTAAATGCCTTTAATTTCCCTCATTCGCATCATTGGTTGTTCATAACATCAGTAATAGTTTTGTAGATAGGGGCCTGCAACCTCAGCTCTGGGACACTCAGACCTGCTCAATATGATAGTGTAACTTGCATGTAGAACATACCTTTTTTTTTCATACCCCTTATTTGCAATTATTTTGAAAAAAGTTATGCTGATAACTCAATGGGAAGCTAAAATTAGTAAACGTTACATTTTTGAAGTCACCATTAAAGTTCTGTTTACTTTTATTCGTTTAGGCCATAGTTGCAAAAATTACGTTGTCTTTTCTGGTTGAAGAGAGGAGTTGCTCTTTATTTACTGTTCAGTGCCATGTATTGTTTTATGTTCTACTGATTTCGTGAAAAATCCTTAAATTACAACTAATATAACTTTACGTTAGGTATATCTAATAGATATTAACTTAACAAAGGAGGAAATTTGTATCCTAGTCAAAAATGCATACAGGTCTGGCCTTTATGTAAGGGTCAGACGATTCATCCTGAAGAAGGAATTTATCATGAAAGGGGATTGAAAAATAAATGTCTTTCTCAACATTGTTTTTTCAATTACCTCTGTTAAATGTAATCTTTCTCTTCCAACCCCTTCCACGCATCTCCCCTTATATGCAGGCATAATCATAGTGGTATTAATTTTAGGAAGGTTCTATGTTTTGTTGATGTGTTATATTCATTTGGGAAGATTGAGTCAAGGCACTTATCATTCATTTTTCTGTGCCCCCTACTATTTCGTCACCGAGAGGCACGCTTACCATGGTTTGAAAACAGTTTAACTTTACAGTTGTGACTCCAATGCTGCTCAATTAATTTCTAAAACCGTTGGCAATGAATGACAAAATGAAAAAACAATATCTGTGAAGAAGAAAAAACGAGGATAATTCTAGCCAGTGAAACAAGAAAAGATGAATATGCGGATGTTCCGATCAAAACCTCCGCTTTTCTGTCGCTAGTTCAATAAAGAGTAAAAAATGTACAAATAAGTCTCAATGATAAAACGAAAATGAAGAAATCTCAAAACAAGCACTAAATTAAAAGAGGCTTTCTCGAAGTAACGGTGGATAATTTTCACGTTTTTTGAAGATAAGCGTAGTTTTGAAGATAAATGAAAAAAACATTGGAAAAGAAGTAAAAAGGATAAATGCAGCCAGTGAAAAAAGGAAAGATAAATATGCCGATACCTCGGTCAAGACGCCCGCTTGACGTAAATAGAGAGTTGTCCTTCCACTGTCACTTCTAGAGGTTCTCTTTTAATTCAGTGCTTATTGAGGACGGTTAAGGGAAGATCTCGATCGAGATACTGTATATTTATCTTTCCTTTTTTCTCTGGCTGGAATTATCCTCGTTTTTTCTTCTTCACAATTTTTTTTTGTTTTATCGAAGTAGCTCGATTCTTGAAGTTAAAAGTTCTGCATACTTTAAAAATAGTTGTTTCGGTATTTTCCTTCTAAAGTTCTTGAATCAGAAATAGTCTTTTGAATTTCTCCTATGTGTGTAATCCAGGTTCTGTCACTCAATTGTCATTTTAGTTGATCATTATATTCATGCAAATGACATTTCGTTTACCCCTTTCTGTGACCAATCCTGTCTGAACAGGTTGTTCATCAATGTTATAATACTTAATTTATCGTCTGTCAGTCATTAAAAAAAAAAATACTAAAACTACCACAACAAAATCAAGTTTTCTTTTCATGTGCATTGTTAATAATGTTTGCAGTAAAAGCGAACGATTTGGGTGAAATGTTGGTTTTTAGTGAAGAGTGACCGTTTTAATAGGCTGTGCAATAGTGCTGCCTAAGTAATGAGCAAAATAGGCTCTATGTATTTTTTTTCACCTAGGCACTTCGTATGGAAGGGGTTGTCTTAGAAATTTCGGAAGGGTCCGTTCGATTGGAAATTAAAACTTCTTAAGCCATTTTAAACAATCAAAAGTGATTGGAGGGCAACCAGCTCCCTCCCTGACCCGTTTCTTGCCAAAGATATCCGATCAATATTTAAAGATGCCCATTTTTCAGCATAGTTGAAAGGTCCAATAGCTATGATATTTCTCTGGGGGTGACCCCCCCCCCAGCCTCTGGAAATAGGGATGTAAGCTATTGAGTCTACCCATTGTTCACACATAGTATGTGTTTTTGGGAAAGGAGGGCATGTTTGACCCTTGGTATTCAAAAAGACTAAGGGCATTCAGATAATGCTTTCAGGGAATGCTGAGGGGAATGTTGAACTAAATCAGAATGCTATGTGCGTGCAGATTTTCAAATGAGCGTATTGGCAGCATCTCAGGAAGGTCTTAGGGTATTAAGTGGGCCTTTCAGGGCGTTATGAGGGAGGTATTCAACAGATCAGTAGGCAATATGTTTATTCTACTATAATTGTTACTACTACTGCTTCTACGGCTGCTTCTGCTACTTCTGCTACCAAGACTAAAAAGTATTGGGGTGTATTAAGGAATGAAGTACTAGTGCATTAAGTATTAAGGTGAATACTGAGGGGAAAATAAGCTAAATCAAAACGCACTAAGTGTATGCGGTTTTTTTAATGTTGTATATCAGTAATATCTTAAGAAGGACTTATAGTGGTAAATTAGAGCTTTCAAGGTATGTTGAGAGGGATGTTAAACTAACCAAAAGGCACTATTTCCCTACTATTGCTACTGCGATTACTAATACTACTGAGGTCAAGGGTCAAGGTCAAGGGAATCTTCAGAAGAATGTTGAACTAAAGCAAAACACACTATGTGCATGCGTGTTGTCAAATAAGACTTATCAGCAATATCTCAGAAACGGCTTATAGTATCAAAATTGAAATTTGAGTACACGTTGGGGGGAGGATGTTGAACTTAACAAAAGACAATATGTGTATGTTATTCCTACTAACTCTCCTGCTAGTCTACTATTTTCACTATGGATAAAGGTGTTAAGACAAAATTTTATCTAAATGTTAAGAGGGATATTGAACTAAATCAAAATACTGTATTAATGTAGGCTGTCGCAAGGAAGTATCAGCAATATCTCAGATACCCACTGTCAGCAACTGCTTAGAGTATTTATTTGCCTCTTTCAGGGCGTTTTGAGAAGTATACTGAATTAACCATAAGGAACTAATTGCACATAACTATTACTACTTCTACTGCATCTACTCCTGCTAATAGCTATACTCCTACTATCATTCCTGAGGATAGTGATATTAAATCGAATCTTTTTAGGGAATATCGATCAGGATATCTAACTAAATGAAAACTAAAAGCATGCAGGTTGTCAAAAAAGGGTATCAGCAATATCTTTGGAACAGCATAGATTATTATGCTGAAACTTTCATGGCGGGTTGAAAATACCAAAAGGCATTATATTCATACTACAGCTACTATTACTGCTGCTATGACTGCTAATACTACTCATTCTAAGAATAAGGGCATCAAGGTGAAACTTTCAGGGAATGTTCAGGGGATGATGAACTTATAAAAAAACACACTATATGCATGCAGGTTGTCAAAATGGCGTGTCAACAATAGCTAAAGAACGGCGTAGAGTACTAAGTTTTCAGGACATATTGAGAAGGATGTTGAGTTAGCTGAAAAGCATTCTATGCGCATTATTGCTACTGCTGCTGCTAAGAGTATTAATCTAAAACACGCAGGGCTTCTAATACTACTTACTACTGCTTTTGAACTAAATCAGAATAGTTAAAGAGTATCCAGGTTGTCAAAATGGCACAGGCGGGATATCTCAGGAATGGAATAGGGTATTAGGTTGAAACTGTCAGGGAAAGTTGACCGGGATGCCAAATTAAATCAAAACACACTGTATGCATGCAGGTTGTCAAAAGGGTGTATCAAAATATTTTAGAAACGGCTGAGGGTAGAAAGTTCAAAATCCGTGGGAAAGTCGGCCGGAGAATACTTAGGGTTTCCTTTTGTTTTGTCAAAATGAAGGTACTTATCTACTTTTACTTTTGACAGGAATTAGACACTGCCCCGCCCCGCCCGGCATCCATAATCTCTCCAATAGATGTTTTCCATGAGGTAGCTATGTGCAACGGCTTCGACATGGTTCAGTCAATCATTGTCCCAGAGCCGACCAAAGAGGTGGAAGCCTCCAAGCGGCCCTATGTTGTTTTTCATAACTGACCACCAATCTTTCTTCTGGCCTTCAGGTCGACGTTTCGAATTTTCAAGCGGCTTTGCTTTAATAGCAGACTTCGAGATGTTTTGGTAGTCATAATGACATACACAATGGTCTAGCCACACGGACCATCGTCCCTTTACAAACTCCGAGACTGGGTAATGTTTTTTACTGTGCGCCCGGATCTCCTTATTAGATACTTGTTCATGGAACTGGACATATAGAATACGACGAAGGCAGTCGTGACCAAAGATATCCAACTTAATACTATTGTAAGCTTTGACAGCCAATGTTTCGCACCGATATAGGAGAGTACGTTTGACGGTCGCCTCGGAGACTCCAATTACGTAGTGAGGCTTAGGCTTCGATACTTCCACAGTGATTTACTGTGCTGAGAAAACTGGCAGTTGGTAGGAGAATACGCCTCTCAATTGATTCAACTCCACAAGAGATCCGAGGTGGACAAATTCTATAACTTACTCAATGCTGGTGCCATTTATGGATGTAAAAGGGGATTCTGGGAATCGCCACTTATCACGTTGGTCTTTATTGAGCTAATTCCTAATCCGACCATTGCAGAGTAGTATGCAACATTACCCATCATCATTTGTGCTTTCAGTGGATCATCTTCAGAGAGGGCCATATCATTAGTATTATCTAAGTCATTGAACTGAACACCTTTTCCAATCGTTACTTCTTCGTTTATGCTGACAACCCTCTCCGCAATCCAGTCAATTTGCATAATTGGGAAGGATGGGGGATAGAACGTCGCCTTGTTTTACTTCCGAGTCTACAGCTAAATTTCCAGACTCTTCACCATAAGTCCGTACCCTCATTTTATGCTTTCAAAAGATCTACAAAATGCGAAGGCATTCCATCTTCTTCTAGGATATGCCCACATCTATGACGCTGCTGTAACAGGAACCTTAGGATAAAAATTTGCTCTTTGCAAGAACTCCAGGTTCGACAGCCTGTTTAGATATACTGAGTAGAAGAATCGCAAATAACTTTGGCGTAATTTCAGTGAGTGGTTCCACGGTAGTTTTCGCATTCTGACTTGTTGAAGAGAGGGAGAAGGATTGAAACTTTCCAGTCCTTTTGCAAATTCTTTCCTGTCCAAATTTGATCAAACAGCAGTGTGAGTTGAGCAGTAACAATCTCATCAGCAGCTTTATATGGATCTGGAGGCAGACAGGCTTCACCAGGAGACTTGTGGCTCCTCAGTGAACGAATGACTTTTGTTTATATCATCGATATCTGGGGGTTCGAGACAAACTCCATAAAGTGCTTGAAGGACCGCTGGAGGAGGACTTGGGATTATCTACGGATGATGTGGCGAACTCAAGAGCTCTTGAAAATTTTCTTTGCCTATCTCTTCTGGAAGATTTTTTTTAAATTCTGCTCTACGCTTCTTACGCTCTGCTTTAGAGCAAGATGCTCGACATTTGTCGGCCTAGTTAAGGGTTTCTTGGCTGATCCAGGATTTCCATTTTAGTTTTGATGTACGCACTTCTTTCGTTGACTCCTGCATTGCTACAGCCAACTGCTTCCACTTTCTCTGTACAGAACTATAGGAAACCTCCTCGACGTTTTCTTCATCATTCACTATGGACAGAGCGCTTAACCTGTTTGACTAGTTCAGGCGGAACATTATATACAGTGAGACCAATGAGCCCAATGACCCTGTTGTCAAAACGGGTTCCAAACCAAAAAGGGCTAACTACAAATTGAGTTGAGTCATCCTTTGAGCCAAATCTGGCATTCCAATCTCCAGCAAGAACAAGGAAGTCTCGGGGCGTAACTTGCCCCAGAATTTTGTTTCAGGTCGTTATAAAACGCAGACTCTGTCTCATCTGTCATATTTAAGGGTGGGGCGTACACAGAGATGACTGTAGTGTAAGATTTGCAGCATCTGAAAGGTGAAAACCAACTACCTTGAATAATACAGGTGGCACGGCTCATTTGATGGGCTAATAATAGTCGATATACAACAATCGAAGATCTGACTTTCAGACGGACAGAGAATGTTGAT
This sequence comes from Artemia franciscana, assembly GCF_032884065.1. Taxonomy (NCBI): domain Eukaryota; kingdom Metazoa; phylum Arthropoda; class Branchiopoda; order Anostraca; family Artemiidae; genus Artemia; species Artemia franciscana. Next base: position 824,333 of record NW_027062698.1, read on the forward strand.
TCCACACTTTTCCATCTCGTTTGCCATTAGTATCTTGGTAGGGTCAGCTTTTATTGATCGAACGTTCTACGATCCGATCTTCAAGACGTTTTTACTATCTAGGGAGGATCGTCGATTTTTTCACCCCTATCACCTTCCATAACGGAAGCGCGTCGTCTACCGGGGACGCCGCACCATTTTTTGAAATTTTTATGTTTGGCATAACAAGGAATTTTTCTTGGGGATTTATTTGACCAGCAAGTCTCCAGCTTGCTGGTGCCCTTTAAGTTTTTGCCTAGCGCTGAATAATGGTGCCGTTTCTATCTCTCCGCCACGATGTAGATTTTCCCACCAAAAGACTAGGGGTGGAATTTCTGCCTAACCTTCGAGGGCTTAAAATGAAGGTACGACTTTGTTTCAGTAAATTCAAATTTATTTGAATATCAAGCGAATTTTTGGCTTTTGTCTTTCAGTGTTGATTTTAGCTTCTCTTTTTTCCCGTTTGTAAATTTGTCTATGCTCAGAAATATCAAATAGAATGGATTGTTCAAGCTGAGTAATATTTTGTTAAAACGAAACGCCAATTTATGAGAGATGTTCTTGAAATATTTGAAGAAACGCTAGAATACCCCAGTAAACAAAAATAAACGGAAAAGATTACAAACTCAACGTCTGCTATTTTTTTTATTAAAAAAAGTTGTTTAGGCTAGTCACATGTCAAGTATTTTCTTTTCTTCTTAGCACGAGCATTTTTGTTTTCACTCATATTCAATGCTTCAAGTTTTTTCTTTTGTTGATTTAATATTTCTTCATGTTCCCCTGCTTAAAAGCTATTGGAGGCGAAGTTTATCGACTATCTCTTGCGACACATCAAATGTTTATGCTGCACATGAAGCTTCCGAAAGAACTGTTTCTTTTCAAAACTTCTCTAGACAGCTGATCCTATTGGCTTAAAAAAAAAAGTCTTGAGCCGTTGAAAGAAATTAAATCACATTTTTCTATAGAAAAGATGAGAATAAAGGGGAATATTGAAATGAGAATATTGAAAATTGTCAGTGAAGTATGATGTGACTGATAAATAGTTTTAGGAGAGATTATAACGAAAGTCTAATCATTTTCTTTTCCATTTGCTAAGCATAAAAAATGAAATCCTTATTTTCACCTCGGTTTAAGCTATATTTAGCCTCGCATATGATTCAATGAACTATGACAAATTAAATTTTTCGGGAACTGGTGGCTAGAGAAAACCCTGACATCATAATATATGTTTGAGAGTGCTGTAAATTGGGAGAGAATAGGGGGTTGGTAGGGGATGGGTGTTAGGCATTTTTCCATTGGGTCTGATTATTGATAAAAGTGTATTTCACTGCATAATGTTTTTTTTTCTCACTCTCTTTCTCTCTCTCTCTCTCTCTCTCTCTCTCTCTCTCTCTCTCTCTCTCTCTCTCTCTCTCTCTCTCTCTTTCTTTCTTTCTTTCTTTCTTTCTTTGTCACTCTCTCCTTCTCTCTTACTTCTAAAAGCTGCAGTTTGTACCTTGAGAGTAAAGCGCAGCTCAAAAAAACAAAATAGAAAAAAAGCATAGCAGATTTGGGACAAACCGGATGAATCTCTGTTGCTTGGAAGGAAGCATATAGTTTAGTTTTTTGTCGTTCTTTTGTAGTAATAAACAAAAAAGCAGTCAACGAAGGAACACGATCATATTTGCTGAAATTTCTCACAATCTAGGAATAAAGTATTAGCTTTTGTGGTCAATTTCCGAAAATTTAAAAGGGAGAGGGAATGAAGACTTTTTAATTTTTCAAATGGGAATTTTAAACAACGTAATTTTCTAAGTCTTGGGGGGAGTCAATCAAATCAAGAGATAAATATACTCCAAATCCCCCTCCTCCAATTTGTGATCCTTTGTGCGAATGTGATATACAGGGTTAAACTGGGATTAGTTATTTTCCTGTATGGTCAGTTAATCATGCTTAGTTTCACGTACATATAAAATCCACTTATCATAAAGGCTGAATAGATGTTATTTAGTGTACCTCTGAGAAATGACCTAGGAACAAGTTTAAAGTGTTTTCAATCCAAAGCCCAAATCTTTTAAAATGTAAACCTTTTTACATTTTAAAGCTTTAGCTCTGTCAAAGTCCCGATTGCTGCCTTTAATTGAAAGTAAAAATGTAATTTTACTAACTGCTCTCTGCGAGCAGAATCGCTCACCTCCTTCTAAGAGGTAGGTTAGTTTTGACAGCATAAAGACTACGAAGTGGGTCCACCCCCTTTGAATCCCGATCCTTTTTAATCCAAAGGCCAAATCTTAAGTCTAAAAACCTTTTTACATTTTAAAGCTTTAGCTCTGTCAAAGTCCCAATTGTTGCCTTTAATTGAAAGTAAAAATGTAATTTTACTAACTTCCCTCTGCGAGCAGAATCGCTCACCTCTATCTAAGAGGTAGGTTAGTTTTGACAGTATAAATACTACGAATTGGGTCCACCCCCTTCGAATCCCAATCCTGACACTTTTTTTAACTTCTTCATGGTGCAGGTTTTATTAATTTTCTTGCAAGTGCAGGTGTTTGTTATGTAATAAAGAATGTTTTCGAAAAGATACAGGAGCCTGTTACATAATGGGAGTTTCTTTCTTCGATTTTTCTTCGATTGCTTGAAAACCTACGAGGGCCAGGAAAAACCTTCAGTGGCCCCGTCAAATCATGATTTCTTTGGTTGTTACATAATAGGACTTGTTAGAGTTCAGGGACCACCACTAGGGAACTTTCAAGACACCTAGTCCTACGAGTCCGAACAGTCAAGTTCAACGGGGCTCTAGCATCCAATTTCACCGGGGCCCATAGCAACCATTTCCAACGGCGAACCTAGCGAGCAATTTCACTGGAGCCCTAGCTACTAGATTCAATGGCGGGGCCTAGGAATCAATTCCAACGAGAGGCCCTAGCATCATATTTCACCGGGTTCCTAGCAACCAATTCCAAGAGGACCCTTAGCTAGAAATTTCACTGGGGCCCTAGCAGTCAATTCGAACGGGGGCCCGCTATTCAAGTGGAGGCCTTCCTCTTAAAACTGAGGATGATGTAATTTTGCGTGCCTAGGTAGATTTATGGGGAATGATGTAATCTCGCGTGACATGTTTCTTCAGGGGCCCGTGGAGAATCCCCGCTTGTAACTGAGCATGGCACACACGTGGGTGCTAAGTAATACTTTAAGAGATTTCATTTTTCTTTCAAGTCATTTTTTTTTATTCAAGTCGTTTTTTCTTCCAGATTTAATTTTCTTCGAGATTTTTTTTTTCTCAGAGAATCTTTATAATGCAAAGATTTTAGTCCGCTTTAGGAATAGAAAGAGATTTTCCCTCAATGGATTGAGCGCTAGACAGCTGGGCCAAGAAAGCCTTCCTAATATTTTGATTCTGGGAATACTGTTTAATGGAAACATTTCGAAAAATCTATGGATCACGTGCCTGGTATGTCTGGAATAATTGACTATTGGTGAGAAAATCGACTACTGGAAATAGGTCACATTTGACGTGCACCTGTATGTTACCATGTTATTAATTTTCTAATATGACCTAGACAGGTTAAGTTAGGTATTTAGTCAGTAAGATGTTACATGGCATTGGCTTTATATATTTCATAGTGTAAATGATTGTGTATTAAAAATTTGTCCTAGAACAAGAAATTATAAGATACATACTTTTTTGCGGGGGAGCGCTGTTATTAGAGGTAAATCTAAGCCACCTTAAGAGATATTTTAGAAATCTTTTAATGAAAATTTTTCGTTTGTTTGACTGGGTGTTACGCTTCCCGTCTAATTTTTTTAGCGCCTCTCACTTTAACTATAAACTGCAGAACGTGATGCCCACCTTGGAAAACTACGGATGGCCCACGGTACCTCTGGCTTGTATAATTACACCTAAAGCATGTTCAGAAATATTCTTACGAAAATAACCATTAACACTAGAATCGATCATTTAGATTTAAGAACAAATTCCCATTAGCGTTTCTTCTAAAGACTCCTGGCAATTAAGGCCAGCATGGCACAATGTACCAGTTCAATCACACCCTCTGGTTCACATTATCATACCTAAGGGTTTTTCAACCTTTTCCCCACAAATATAACTTTACAAACTAAAAATTACCAGTGTATTGATTGAACAGCGGAAACTTACCATTTCAATGTTAGATTACGATGTTCCGTAACATTTATCAGCCTGTGACACTCAATGGCTGACACATGGCACCTTCTGGCAAGTGTTATCACTCATATGGGATTTTTCGGGAATTTTCCTTTAAGGCATCGGTTTACACTAGGATCGATAGTTTAAACTTAATGAAATTTTCCCTATTATTGTTTCTTCTGATGACTGCTTGCAATAGAGGCGAGCCTGGCACAATGTACCAGGCTGATGACACCCTCTGGCGCACAATATAACACCTAAGGGTTTTTCAATGTTTTCCCACAAAAATAATCTTATAAGCTAAAAACGACTATTGCTTCTAATGGAACATCGAAAACTTGAAATTTAATGGTTATATTGCGAGTTCCATGGCAATTCCCACTCTTTGACACTCAGTGGATGACACACGGAACCCTCTATCAAGCATTGTCATACATGGAATTCTTGGGGCATTTTCCTTTAGAAATATTCGTTTACACTAGAATCGATTTTTTAAAGCTAATGAAAAATCCCCAATAGAGCTTCTTCTGATGGCTTTCGGCAATTGAGGCAAGCATGGCACATCGTACTAGCCCGAAGACACCCTTTTGTGTACATTATCACAATTATGCATTTTCAACCTTTTCCCCACAAAAGTAGCTTTATCAACTAAATGTTACAACTGTCTTTAAACTTGCCACATCATTATTAGATTGCAATATTCCAGGGCAATTCACGCCATCGTGGCAATGTATGGCTAGCCCATGGCATCCCTGTGATACATATTATCATTCATATAACATTCTAAACCTTATGCTGATTCCAAGATTACTTATGCGGCTGTCCTATGATAATCTATGGTTGGTCATCGACAATAGCTAGTTTATTGTACGTTTCGAGCAGTATCATTTTTACATTGGAAGGATATTTCTCTTTTAAAAGGTGAAGATGAAATATTTCAAGAATTTATGCGCACATGATTAATTTTTCGTTGTATTGAATGCTCACAAGGAGAAATATTTGAACTATAAAACAAGCATTAATGGGGAGCTTCTTGGAAATTTATGTTTGCGTTGTCTTGATAGTGAGACATTAAATTCCTTTGGAATACCCAAAAACTTCATCTTAAGTGATCGTGGATTTGCGAGAGTAACATTTCCATAGATGATAGCACGCAAAGAGAATGCAGGTCTAAAACTTTTAGTTGATGACGAAGGTCAACTTCTTGCTATTGTTGCTGGTAACACATTACCCGTTTATAAATAGTATCACCATCTTTCTGGTACTGGCATTCAAGAGAAGGCAAGCAGAAGACAAACCTACTAGAGCACCAACGTCATAATGCGTATCTTATCCGGGTGCTGAAACTGCAGCCTATGTAAAAACAATTTCAAAATAGACGGTGAAACTGTAAATAAAAGAAAAAGGGCATTGACATATAATTTCACCAAGGAATATAAATATGAATTGATGAAAAACAAACCACCGAAAGATTTTCATTAAGATTAAACGATTGACTCCGGTGTAAATGGATATTTTTGCAGAAAAATAATTGGAAAATGCCACATGTGTGAAAATGCTTGCCAGAGGGTGCCATTGAGTGTCACAGGCTGGGAATTGCCATGGAACATCGCAATCTAACAATGAGATGACAAGTTTCCACTATTCAAATAAAAACAATAGTAATTTTTAGTTTATAAAGTTATTTTTGCTTGGAAAGTGTTGTTAAACCTTTAGGTTTGATAATATGTGCCAGATGGTATCCTCGGGCTGGCACATTGTTCACGTGTGGCGTCATTGGCCAAGAATAATCAGAAGAAACGTCATAGAAATTTTCCTTTAAATGTAAATGATCGATTGTAGTGTAAACGGTTATTTTTTTGTAGGAAAATGTCTAAAAATGCTTAGGTTGTAATAAGGCACGCCAGGGGGTGCGTGTGCCATCCATATTTTATCCACGGTGGCGTGAATTGCCGTGGGGGCATCATACTCAACAGCTTAAATTTAAGGTGGGAGGTGTGAAAAGAATTTTTTTGACGGAAGAGGACAGAAATCTAAAACCCAGACAAAGAAACGGGGCAATTTCATTAAAAGCCCTAAAATGTATCGCTTTATGTGGCTTAAATTTACCTCTAATAACCAGCCTCCCCCTTCCAAAATTCTGTGTCTTTTAGATTTCTTGTTAGATTAGGATAATTCTTGTTAGAATTATCATATTAGATTTCTTGTTTAGATTACATAATCATTTATGCAATGAAATATCTAAAGTTAATGTTATGTAACATCTCACTGATTCAATACCTAACCTAACCTGTAGAGATTACGTTAGAAAATTAATAACATTTTAACATGTAGTTGCTTGTCAAATGTAACCAATTTTAAGTAATTAATTTTCTTCCCCGAGTGTTAGTTATTTCAGACATAGCAAGACCCATGAAATTTTAGGGAAAGTTTACATTGGAAATTATTCTCCGAATCAAAATGGTAGGAAGGCTTTCGTGGTCCAGCTGTATATCACTCCATTCCGTTGAGGTGAAATCTCTGCCGATTCCTATAAGTGGACGAAAATCATTGGATTCTAAAGGTTCCTTGAGAAAAAATCTTGAAGAAAATGAAATCACGGAAAAAAACGCCTTGAAAGAAAATGAAATCCTGAAGACGAAATCTCTTAAAGTATTATGTTGCAAGCCACGTTTGCATCATCAGTACATAAAATCCACGTGTATTCCCTCCTCAGTGACCGGCAGGGGTTCCCCATAGGATCTGAAGAAACAAGTCAAGTAAGGATGCATCATCTTTAAGAAGTCGAGTCAGATTACATCATTTTTATTTAGAAGTGGGGGTTAGAAATGGCTGCTAGGGCCCCTGTTGGAATTGGTTGATAGGGTCCCCGTTGGGATTAGATGTTAGGGCCCCCGGTAGAATTGCTCACTAGTGCCCCCGTTGGAATTAATTGCCAGGGGCCTGATGAAATTCGTTGCATGGGGCCAGTTGAATTGATTGCTAGGGCCCCCTTTGGTATTGACTGTTAGGGCCTCCTTTGAATTGGAGGCTAGGGCCACCTTGTGAAATTGAATTCCAGGACCCTCCGTTTGAATGTTATTTTAAATCCCGATTGAATCCGGTGACATTGGGGGAATTGGAGGGGGAAACCTAAAATCTTGGAAAACGCTTTGAGTGGAGGGATCGGGATGAAACTTGGTGGGGAAAATAAGGACAAGTCCCAGATGCGTGATTGACAATAGGAATAGATCCGCTCTCTTTGGGGGAGTTGGGGGGAGAGTTGATTCTGAAAATTAGAAAAATGAGGTATTTTTAGCTTACGAACAGGTGATCAGATCTTAATGGAATTTGATATTTAAAAGGGCCTTAAGCTTCAGAGATCTTATTCTAAATTCCGACCAGATCTGGTGACATTAGGGGGAGCTGGAGGGGGAAACCGGAAATCTTGGAAAACGTTAAAATTGAGGTATCTTTACTTGATATATAGAAATATTTTATGTCTCAGATGCTCCATTTTCAATTCGAATCCGGGGACATGGGGATTGGAGGAGGAAACAGAAATCTTGGAAACTGGAAATCTCGGAAAACGCTTAGAGTGGAGAGATTGGGATGAAACTTGATGGGAAGAATAAGCACAAATTCTAGATACGTAATTGACATAATTGGAACGGATCTGCTCTCTTTGGGGGAGTTGGGGGGGGGGGATGTTAATTCAGAAAAATTAGAAAAATTGATGTATTTTTAACTTAAGAACGAGTGACCGGATCTGAATGAAATTTGATATTTTGATGGAACTCATGTCTCAAAGTTCTTATTTTAAATCCCGACCAGATCTGGTGACACTCGGGAGAGTTGGAGGGAGAAACTGGAAATCTTGTAAAACGTTTAGAGTGAAGAGATTGGGATTAAACTTGGTGGATAGAATAAGGAAATGTCGTAGATACGTGATTGACGTGGACTGAATCCGGTCTCTTTGGGGGAGTTAGGGGGGTCAGTGCTTTGGCGAGTTTGACGCTTCTGGGCGTGCTAGGACGATGAAAACTGTTAGGCGTGTCAGGGATCTGTACAAATTAACTTGATAATGTCGTCTTCCCCGATTCGACCATCTGGGTGGCTGAAAGGAGAGGAAAAATTAGAAAAAATGAGGTATTTTTAAATTACGAGTGGGTAATCGAATTTTAATGAATTTTTATATTTAGAAGAACCTCGTGTCTCAGAGCTCTTATTTTTAATCCCAACCGGCATTAAGCCTCTGATTTTCCTTTTAAATTAATCCATTGATTCTTAGAATTTTGCTACAGCTCATGCCATATGAGCTCTTGGCTCTTCCGGCCTCGTCACAAGTGGCATATGAGCTCTTAGCTCTTGTTCAAACAATCAAAGAAATAACACTTTCTATTTTGTAACAAACACTTGCATATTTTAGAAAACATTCCCTGTTACATACCAAGCACCTTGGGGTCCTCATTTGAATTGGTTGCTAGGGCCTCAGTGGAATTTCACGCTAAGGACCCCCCTTGGAATTGATTGCTAGGACCCCTGTGAAATTGGATGCTAGGGCCCCCTGTTAGAATTGGTTACTAGGGGCCTCCCAATAGGAATTAGTTCCTAGAGCCCCAGTGGAATTGCTCGCTAGGGCCTCCGTTGGAATTGGTTGACAGGGGCCCCGGCGACATGGATACTAGGGCTCCGCTTGAGTTGACTGCTTGACGCTAGTGTCTTGAAGGTTCCCTAGTGTCGACCCATGAATTCTAACAAGCCCTATTAATTAAAAACCAATCAATCAATCAATCAATCAATCAATTTATTAATACTAAAGAAAACTATTACAAAAGTAAATCAATTAATAGGCCCAAGAAGCTATGCTTGTAATGGGCCACAGAGCACAAAAAAAAAAAAAAACACTTATAAAATATATACAAAAAAAAAAAAAAAAAAAAAAAAAAAAAAAAAAAAAAAAAAAAAACACTGGAACAAGACAAGATTTTAAAAGAAGAGAAGTGACATACAAATTGGGATAGAATTAAAAGAGAGACAAAAATTATTTAACTGGAAAGACCCGACGAAATAATGCATTTGCAGAAAGAAAAAGAGGGACATCCAAAGGGATGGAGTTCCATAATAGAATTGACTGATATACAGGAGACCTCTGAGCTGCTGTAGAGGATCGTTTTGGTAAAATAAATCGTCGAGAAGAATTACGCAAAGAAGAAAAGTACCTACCTGAGCCTGTCCTTGAGAAAAACTGCTGCAGGGTCGGTGGAAGAGTACCTAGAAAAGCAGAATGCGCAAAATAAAGGGTACTTTTACCTATAATTTGATCCAGCGGAGCTATTCCAGTATCATTATAAAGATCAGAGGAAGGGTAAAGCCGAGGGAGAAGAAAAGTAGCCTTCACTGCCCTATTTTGGGCTCTTTGAAGTGAGCAGAGAAGAGATTTATTAGTATTGCCCCAGACAGAGCAGCAATAAGAAAGGTAAGGATGAATAAAAGCATGATAAAGAGAAACCATAATATCAGGAGGAAGAAATGAATTAATCCGGTGCAACATTGAAGACTGGCGGAGTATTAAGGAACGGGTGTGAGTTATATGCGGTTTAAAAGAAAGAAAACAGTCAAGATACACACCAAGAAGTTTCACCATAGTAGCTTGTGGTATAATATCATTCCCAAAAGTCAGGGTGATTGGCTCCCGTACGTCTCTCATGCGGTAAGGGGTCCTAAAGTTGACAATGGCACTCTTTCGGCTGTTAAGAGCCATACCATTTGACCAGCACCAATCCTTTACTTTATCAAGAAGACCTTGAGCTATAGAAGTGGCAGATGGCAGGTCCACCGCAGCAATGAAAAAATTACTGTCATCAGCAAAAAGAACAGGGTGAATATGGGGATGAATACCATCAACAAGATCATTAATGTAGATTAGAAACAAAAGTGGTCCAAGCACAGAGCCTTGTGGGACACCTTTCAATACAGGCAAAGTAGTGGAAGAAGTACGGTTAACCAAAACATACTGAGATCTATCTGAGAGGTAGGACCTAAACCAATCTAGTGGGACTCCATGCACACCAAATAAGGATAGTTTAGACAGAAGAACATTGTGGTCAACCATATCAAAGGCCTTTGAAAAGTCAAGAAATAGACCCAAAACACACAAGCCCTTGTCCAGATTAACACGCACAAACTCTGTAGCATCAGTAAGTGCATGTAAGGTAGAGAATGAGGGACGAAAACCATACTGATGGTTAGTGATGAGAGAATTTCCATCAGTCGAATTAGTACTAAATACAAATGAAGAGAGTCGACGATACACTACTTTTTCAACAACCTTTGAGATGACGGGAAGAAGAGAAATAGGTCTGTAGTTTGAAATTAGAGACGAATCACCTTTTTTATGCAAAGGTAGAACAGTAGCAACTTTAAATGAATGAGGGAAAATACCAGAAGAAAGAGAGAGGTTAGTTATGTGTGAAATCGGATGAGAAACAAACTGACTAATTTTTTTAAGGACATTATTACTCAAACCAAAACTATCAACTGAACGACTGCTAGGAAGTTGGGAAATAATACTAGAAATCTCAGTAGTACTACATGGGGAAAGGAAAAAAGACTTCTCTGCCAAGGGAAAACAACTTACTCTACTCGGGGGTGGAATTAGAACTGAAGGAAGTGTGGTGAAATACGAATTGAAGGCACTCGCTGAGGATTTTTTGTCTACAACAGAACCATCAGCATTTCTATAAAAACATGGAGAGGAATGTTTGTGTTTCTTGCGAGAGAGAGCTTCATTAATTACAGTCCAAACCTTGCGCAAATTCCCCTTGCATTCATTAATTCGACGCGAAAAATACAGCTTTTTTGCTACACGAACTGAAGAAGTGAGCACATTTTTGTAATGTTTATACTTCAAAAGATCATCCTGTGTCTTACTTTTACATGCAGCCTTGAACAAAGAGGCTTTCATATGGGTTGCATTGATCAGACCTCTAGACATCCATGGGCATTTGGGTGCAAAATTCCTTGGCTTATTTCTAAGAGGAAAATGCTTATCCAACAGAGTCCCCATACGACACAAAAATAATCTAGTTGCACAATCAGCATCATTAGCTTCAAGAACACTAGACCAATCATTACTCTGAAGACCATATATTAAATTAGAAATTTCCTTATCTGTAAAAGTTCTGAAAGAAGATTTACCTTTCTCATCCACAGTAATCTCAGTTTTAGGCACAGATAGTGATAGATAAATAGGAAAGTGATCAGAAAGATCAGTGAAAACAAGACCAGAAGAGAACTTCAGATTAGGAGAATGAGAAGTGAAAATATTATCTATTAAAGTGGCAGAATTTCTTGAAGGGTCAACACGAGAAGGAAAAAAAATTGAAGGAAGTAGCCCTGAAGAAGAAAATACATCAAAAAGATGGTCACATTCATCATTTGATCCGACATTTAACATATTGCAATTAAAGTCTCCCAAAACACAAATTCGTTTTTTAGAGAAAGTCCCCACACCAGAAAGCTGATCAAGCAAATCACAGAACAGATGTGTTGGAAATGGAGGGGGCTTATAAAACAAACAAACAGTATCACATGCAAACTGGCTTTTCAGATCAATGACAAGAGAATAAACTGTCCTACTATTAGACACCACTGATGTAAACAAGGATTCAAGGTCAGATCTTCTACAAAATTCAATATTAGATTTTATAAACAAAGAAATACCCCCAGAACACTTTGTTACCATTCTAGGGACATGAATAGCCATATAACCATCCATATCATAAGCTGTAAAATTATCACTATCAGATAACCATGTTTCTGTCAAGCCTATGACATCAAAAGGGCAAGAATTATTAGACCACAAATACGATTTAAGACTGTCCCACTTATCTCTTATTCCACGCACATTCAAACAAAATACATTAAAGCAACTATTTGAAGAGAGTGAGGGCAAAATGTTATCACAATAATCAATGGTGGTGTGATAATTGCAGCTAGAACTAACCATAGATTCAAGGAGAGGGTCAAAAGTGTGTGCCTCCTGTCTACCAGCACTACTTGGTTGATCAAATATAACTGAATTAAGAATAGATGAATTCAAAAGAAAGGAGAAATCACCCATATATACTACACAAGACAAATGTATACAACAACTTTACAAATGAACACAATATCCATACAAGCAGGCTGAAGTAAGAGAGGGTGGATTGAAAGGTAAGACATATAGGCAACAATAGAGAAAACAACTGCAAGAACAAAGACAATAATAAACTACTAGGTTCAAAGGGAATAAAAATAATAAACAACATTATGCAAACATAAGAAAAACTATTAAATCATAAATAAATTTACAAAACAGAGCTGAAAAAAAAGAGAAATGATTTATTTCACTCCTGGGAGGGGCTTTGATGGACTTGGATGAGCTGTAATTAACTGATAGAGAGTATCAACTTGAGATGCCTCTTTGACAGTAATCACTTTACCATCAGAAAGCTTTGTGAGTATTTCTCCTCCACTAGACCATGTAGACCTCTTCCCAAGCTTTGATTTAGTATAATTAAGTAGCTGAAGTCTAGACTTTGTGAGTGACTCAGAAATAAAGACACCACTACCTTGCAAGCATTTCTTTTCTCTAAGAATGAGCTGCTGCATTCTAGAACTGCAAAATTCCACAACAAATGGACGAGGTTTCAAACCTGAGCCTTGCTTACCAATCCTTCTAGCAGAAACTATATCATTCTGGGTCACAGGAATACCAGGAAATCTAGTACTGCAAAATCCAAGGAATCTGCTTTCAGAAGCTTCTGGATAAGGGTCTTCTTTTAAACCAAATAGAACCAGCTGATTTGAGAGTTTCATTTGGTCAAACTGATCACTCAGACGATCAACATTGGATTGAATTGGTTTCAGAGAATTTTGCAGCTTTGACAGACCTGAGTCAAGCAATTTCAGGGAGGATTCAAGCTTTGTCATCCTCAGATCATATTGTTTGAGTGATTTTTCAACAAGCACATCAAAATCCATTTTCAGGCTAGAGTATACCTCTTGTTTGATTATTTCTATACTGTTGGCATCAAAAGTAGCAGGTTCATGACTAGGGGTAAGTTTTTTAACAGAGGCCTCAACCAATGGACCAACTTCAGTAGACAGTGCTTGACTGACAACTTCTGCCATTGTAGTTTTGAGCGTTTGATCATTCAGCTTCTGCTTATTCTTTAGGGTGTTTAAGTGAGAGGTGAGCAATGCAATTTGATCATTAATGGATTCAGTACCACTAAACTGTATGGAGCAGTCTGATCTCATCTCTCTGGTGTTAGGTCTATAGCTCTTTTTTGGTCTTATCCTTTCATGATTATTGCTGTATGCGAGAACAAATTGCTGCGGTTAAGGTAGAAAGTGAGCTTAGTAATTGGTTTCGCAATGATTCAGGAGTTAAGCACGGTTACTTTCTATCCCCATTTATATATGTAGTTTTCATGGACTATGTTCTCAGCAAAGACTTAGTCACTTTAGCAAAAAGTCACTTTAGCGACATTGAACCCTCTCATCTTAACACAGGAAACTCGAGAAGAGAAAGTCAGCGTATACATGCAAAAAATACACCAGATATAACTCTATTCATCATAGTAAACACATTTTAGCTATCCAAAAAAACATAAGACTGAAAACTAGCACACAGCCAGGGTAAAAAAAAGGGAATCAAATAAGATGGTAAAACTCTCCTAGACTTATATTATGCTGATGGTTTGAGTGTCCTAGATGAAAATGTTAGCAAAATGAGTGATTTTTTGGAGGTTTTAAGAGTTCAGAGTGCAATAACAGGTTTGAAAATTAATGTTAAGAAGACTAATTTTCTTAGAATAGGAATATATGAAAGTCAAGAGGTAATGTTGGGTAACGGGACGATCGATCAAGTTAATAGCTTTACTTACTTGGGCAATATTGACAGTAAAGATGGTGTGTACAATGAAGATATTAAAGCAGGAGAGCCAAGGCTCAGGGTGTTTTTTTTTTCACATTTGAAAAAGGTTTGGAAGAATATGAAACAAAGTGTGCGAACAAAGATCAGTATATTGGAAGCTACAGTGACTTCAGTGGTGAAGCATGTTTCTGACACTGGGGCGCATCGGAAGACGGGGGAGGATTTGTTAGATGCTTTCCAGAAGAATAGTCTACAAGATTGTTCTAGGTACTAATTTCAATGAACGTATTCGAGACTTTAAGCTGCACGAAAAATAGGATTCAATCCCGCTTTCAAGGACTTTAATAAGAGAAAAGTTGAGATGAATAGAAGACGTTTTGCGGATGAGGGATGACAAATCGACAAACATAGGCCATTTTGACCCTACATCTAAGGCCGAACAAAAAGCAGATAATCCTCAAACGAGATGAGATGAGGTCACAAGAAGGGATTTCAAGGAAAGTGGAACTTCTTCAGAGGGTACAAAGAGGGAAGCTTTGAAGAAATACGAGTGGAGGAGGCAAAATACGTTGGCCCCAGTTGGGTTGGTGCTGCAGGGAGCTAGTGGTAGTAGTTGTAGCTACCACAACAGTTTCAGCAGTCAAATCGACTAAAGAAATTTTTTCTTAATCTGGATTTATTGTTCAATGCGAGTACCATAATTTGAAAATTCCCCACATAATTTGTGCCAGGTTGCCAAGTGTTGCACGGCATTATCACAGATGGCTTCATGCCTGAACGTTGCAAATGACATTTTCACGCCCCCGAGATAATTTTTTAAAAAGGTTTAACGAGTTGCTAGTAGGGCATTGTATATTGAACCACACACTGATCCTCCTAAACGACAATGTTCTACTAATGGCCTAATATATCACAAAATACTGGGAAAATCCCCGAAAAATGAATCTGAATCTTGATAATGATATAATTGCTTGTATCAACCATAAACGTGTTGTTTTTCATTTTCCTATAGAGCGCATATTCCTTCAAACTTATTATATTACTCAGTGATCAATGGCCACTGCTTGATTATTGACATTCTGAGATTTTTTTTTTTACAGACTATTAACAGTTGTATAACCATTTTGAAACAATATGCTGTCATAACAGTTTACTATGGCTAAGTTAATTTAACGAAATCTAAATTTAATTTTGGGGACCTAAGTAAAAGTAGGGTGCAAAATTTGGGGGAGGGGAGGGTGTAGGTGGTGGCGGTGTTAGAAGGTATTTAACCCCACCTAAATCTTTATCCTAGATAAAAAAAATACTTTTTTTGTTGTTTTCATGGAAAATACCTTTCTTGGTTATTTTTATTTAAAAAAATCGCTATAGTTTGAAAAATATCCCCCTCTACGATTCCATGAATTGACACCGAGAGATCAAAGCAGCATCTACTCTATCATTGTCACGCACAGGAGGATTCTCTGTCATATATAGATATAAATATATATATATATATATATATATATATATATATATATATATATATATATATATATATATATATATATATATATATATATATATATATATATATATATATATATATATGTTCTCTGATATGCTGAATCTGACGTTTATGATGTTCATTAACATCACGACATCTTCGGATGTTTCTCTTTCTTTAAAATCAGGCAAATCTGGCAAGCTTTTGATTGGTAATATTTTAGGTAATGAATTTCATACATCTGGCATAGGTTCAAAAAACCATTTTTTTAGGTATCAATTGCCATCAAAATTGCGTTTTTCTAGATTTTCAGTTTAGTCACTCCTTACTTTACAGTTCACTACCAGGAAGGACATGCAAAGCACAGGATGGCTGGTCCCCAACTTCCTGGCTGAAGAGCCATGAAATGGAGATCAGCACCGCCATAAGGGAGTTTAAGAGTCCACCCGCATATTCTATTCTCTTCTTCTTACAGTTCGGTTAGACTCTTACAGTAGTTGAATTTTCCCGACTTAATGACGCCACCAATGCTCGGAATAGTTATAAAAAATTGCTAGATGAGTGTCGATGGTAAATCTTAAAATAAAAAACACACATTAAAATTCAAATTAACGTCGATAGCATAGAATAATTTGTCAGTACAAATATGCAAAAAGGTTTGCCGAACAAAGTAAAATGAAATTAAAATTATTATAGAAAAAATCTCACCCAGCGAAACTCGATCCCCGATGTTTAAAATAATAAAGAAAATTAATTCTTTTAGCTATTATCTTGCCTCTATCCCCCAGGCCAAAAAAATGCGAAACAAAGAATTAAAAGAAATAAAATATAAACCCTATAGGATATTCTACACCATGTATTACAGCTATATTTTGAAATATTGATGGAAGATTCCTGGATTCTTTCTTATCTTCGTTCTTTTTTTTTGTCTCACTTTCCCATTGGCTCCTCATTTTCAGAGGTTGGGAGAATCTTCCGAAGGGGCGGGGGAGACGCCAGACACCATCTTAATATATAAAATTCGTTACACTGAGCGAAGCTCGGTTTCCTGGTACTACATTATTGACCAAAACCAACAATAACTACTATTTTGGCAATTAGAATAAAATAAAATATAAATTTAGTTTTCTAAAAAGCAATTTGGTGAATTGAACGCACAATATTCTTTTAGAATGAAATTTTGCCAAGATCACTGTCAAATTAGCCTTGTAAATGTTCATCTCCCCATAAATGGTATTAATACGAACAGATTGTTCTCTTTGAACACATAACAAGTCTTTACTAATAACCCACTGGATCACCCCTCGTTCCCTTTAAGGAGGCCATGACCTGCAACATTCTACAACAAAGGCCAACAAAGAAAATGGATAATCACATTTTAGGTGGATTTCGATTACCGTTTTGCTAGTCCCGGTGTAAAGAAAGAATTCATTACCTAGGAAACGTTGATAAATCTTTCATGACATTTTCCAACTGAACATGAAGACAAAAGAAAAGTTTCATTTTCACAAAGTATATTTAATCAAAGCCATATTTCCGGAGAGAATTAGGCAACAAAAATACAAAGTGCCCTCAACTCAATTTTAACGTACACAAAAGATTTATTGAAAGAAACTGCTTTCATGGCGACCAAAGAAAAAAAAAAAGAAAGAAAAGAAAGGATAAAGTTGTGAAAGCGTTCACATGACGTTGTACCACGTGTCTCCCTTCAGAAGTAACCCCTGACGTTACTTATCAAACAGTTCGTGGTAACGAACTGTAAGGGATCGTAACGGGCCGTAAGGAGCGACCTGACTCAATAGTGACCGAAACTGTAAAAAATGGAATTTTGATACTAATAGTTACACCAAAAGAATCGCATTTGTATGCTAAACACATAAATTTCATCAAGTGTAGACTTACCCATCAAAGGTTAAGAGCCTAAGAAAATTTGACTTATTCTAGAATATAGGGGTAAACACCCCCTAAAGGTCATAAAACCTCGACGAAAATCACACCATCAGATTCAGTGTATCAGTAGAAATTTCAAGCTCCTATCTACAAAGATGTGGAATTTTGTATTTTTTGCCAGAAGACAGATCACGGATGCGTGTTTACTTCCCAGTGGACCCAGTGGTATATAGCCTACGATTCATGGATATTACTCCTGGGTTTAGTATTTTTGGTGGGCGTTTTCGGGCTGAAAAGCCCTTTCTTAGCTAATTTATCTACTATGAGTTGCCTCCCCGTAGTAGCATAATATATAGACTACGTAATGCTACGTAGTAGCATAGGGCATGAATCGTAGAATAATAATTGCTCATTTTATGTCTAAAAAGTTCAGGACATCAGTTATAGTAGTATATGCCCCTGTAGAACCGACTGATGGATATACTGATGGATATACTAGTGAATCAGATGAATTTTACTTACAGTTAGAGGAGCAAATAGACAGGGTCCCAGGGAAAAAATATGGTTTTTTTATTAGGAAATTTTAACGCCCATGTCGGTAGAAATAGGGATAGATGGTATCATAATCAGAGTAAGTGTGGGGTAGAAAAAAAAAAAAAAAAACAGCGAAGGCTACCGACTGTTGCAATTTTGTAGTTATAGCAATTTAGTTATAACCAATACGGTGTTCGGTCACAAAAGAGCCCATAAGTTAACATGGTGTTCACGTGAGGGTAAGACAGCAAACCTTACTGATTATATTATTGTAAACCGAAGACTGGCAGGATCAATACAAGATACTAGGGCACATAGGAGTGCTGATATTCATGTTAAAAGTAAAGACCCTCATTTGGAAGTGTCTTGTGTAAAATTAAAGCTGAAATTTCCGAAGGATAACTACCTCAGAGAATTTATGATGGTGGTAGACCCCAGGATGAGAAATTAAGAGACACTTTACAAGAACAGTTGATAACTTTACTGGAGAGTTTAAAATTTGACAATGTACAAGATGGATGGAATTACTTTAGGAAAACAATTTGTGAAGTTGCTGATTGTGTCCTGGGGAAGAAAGTTAGGACTGAAGCTAGGAATATTAGTGAAAAAGCTTTATGTTTAATTGAGAGGAGAAGGGACTTGCACAAGAATTATCTGAGAGATAGATCATTTGAAAACAAAAGGAATGTAAAGAAGTGGAGAAAACTTTAAAATATGCATTACAGATGTGAATTGGAGGCCATTGATAAAACTGCAGATGATCTGGAAGATACAGCTAGACGGCATAATAGTAAAACATTGTACTGGAATGTTAATAAATTGAGAGGGAGGAGTCAATCTGGACTTGTCCCAGTTAAAGATGGGAAAGAGGCCACAATTAGTAATAAGAAAAGGGTTAAAGAGAGACGGGCAAAACATTTTGAGAATATGCCAAACCGAGATAGAGCTGCAAGGAAAGATAGAGGAAATTGAAAAAGTTTGTGATACTTTGGATGTTAGGGAAGATTTTTTTTTTTGTGAGGAAGAATTAGCGGCAGTACTAAAAGGATTAAAAAAAAAGCTCCAGGTACAGATAGTGTGATAAAAGAGTTTCTTAAATATGGCGGATTTGAGGTTAGAAATAAGTTACTAAAGATTATGAATATTGTTTTTGACAAAGGGGAAGTACCTAGTGATTTTAGTAAAACCTTAAACAATCCACTCTATAACAAAGGTGATAAGAGTGAATGTGGTAATTATCGAGGCATTAGTCTGGTCTCTGTAGGTAGCAAATTACTTAGTAATATGATACCTTTTAGATTGAAAGATGCTGTAGACCAGTTTTAAGAGAAAAACAGTGTGGTTATAGAAAAGGTAGAGGATGTGTCGACCAAATTTTCACTCTTGGGTTAATAATTGAGAAGTGCCCGAATTAACAAACCCCTCTGGTCACAAGTTTTATAGATTATGAGCAAATGTTCAATTCTGTTGATAGAAGACCTTTCGCAAAGGTTTTATCCTTCTATGGTATACCAGACAAATACATCAAAGTGGTTAGAGCTACGTACTAGAATAATACTACTGTGGTTAAGGTAGGAAATGAGGTCTGTAGCTGGTTCCGTATCAAATAGTTCATGGTACCAAACTGTAGTAAGGAGCAACCCGGCTTAAAAGTAAACGAAACTCTAAAAAACGGTTCTAAAAAAAGATAAATCAAAAGAATCGGATTTTTATGCTAATTTTAAATATACAAGTTTCATCAAATTTAGTCTTTGTCATCAGAAGTTACGTTCCTGAGAAAATTTGCCTTATTTTGGAAAATAGAGAGGAACATCCCCTAAAAGTTATAGAATCTTAACGAAAATCACAACATCACATTCAGCGTATCAGATAACCCTGACGTAAAAGTTTCAAGCTCCTATCTACAAAAATGTGGAACTTCGTATTTTTTGCCAGAAGACCGATGACGGGTGCGTGTTTATTTAATTGTTTGATTTTTTTTCCAGGGGTCATCGTATCGACCAAGTGATCCTAGAATGTCGCAAGAGGGCTCATTCTTACGGAAATGAAAAGTTCTAGTGGTCTTTTTAAGTGACCAAAAATATTAGAGGGCAAATAGGCCGCCTCCCACACTAATTTTTTCCCAAAGTCAACGGATCAAAATTGTGGGATAGCCATTTTGTTCAGCATAGTCGAAAACCATAATAACTATGTCTTTGGGATGACGTACTCCCCCAGAGTCCCCGGGGGAGGGGCTGCAAGTTACAAACTTTGACCAGTGTTTACATACAGTAATGGTTATTGGGAAGTGTACAGACACTTTTCAGGGGATTATTTTGGTTTGGGGGTGTGTGAGGTGAGGGGGCTATGTGGGAGGATCTTTCTTTGGAGGAATATGTCATGGGGGAAGAGAAATTCAATTAAGGGGGCGCAGGATTTTCTAGCATTATTCTAAAAAAAAATAATGAAAAAATAAATATGAAAAAGGTTTTTTCAACTGAAAGCAAGGAGCAGAATTAAAACTTAAAACGAACAGAGATTATTACGCATATGAGGGGTTCATCTCCTCCTAAATACCTCGCTCTTTACGCTAAAGTATTTTTTAGTAATTTTAACTATTTATTATGCGGCCTTTCTGATTCAGGGGTCATTCTTGAAGAGTTGAAACAAAATTTAAGCTTTAGTGAAAAGAGTGAGGTTTCAACGAGGGGACAAACCCTCTCATATACATAATAAAAATATAACAATATAAAAGTTCGTTACGTAAGTTAATTCTTAAGTTACGTATATTTTTTTACTAATAAAAACGTTCGTTAAAAATTAAAAGTTCTAGTTGCCTTTTCAAGTAACCAAAAAATTAGAGGGCAACTGGGCCTCCTCCCCCACCCCTTTTTTCTCAAAATCGTCTGATCAAAATTAAGAGAAAGCCATTTAGCCAAAAAAGGAATTAATATACAAATTTCATTTTAATAATTTATGTGCGGAGAGCCAAAATCAAACATGCATTAATTCAAAAACTTTCAGAAATTAAATAAAAAAACTAATTTTTTTAACTGAAAATAAGGAGCGACATTAAAACTTAAAACGAACAGTAATTACTCCGTGAATTAAAGGGGCTGTTCCCTTCTCAACGCCCCGCTCTTTACGCTAAAGATTTTTACTGTTTAATAAAGTAGAATTGAGAAAAAAAGTCAAGCTTTAGCGTAAAGAGCGGGGCGTTTGAGAAGAAAACAGCCCTTTTCATACACGGAGTAATTTCTGTTCGTTTTAAGTTTTTAAATCAGGAGTTCAGCAAGGTTGAGTTTTATCACCCTTTTATATGGATCATTTTCATAGATTTTGTTTTAAGATGTACAGGAAAGGCAATAGGAAACTATGGAATAAAATGGGTAGGAAAACTCTCCTTGACTTAGATTATTCTGATGATTTAAGCATCCTAGATGAAAGAGTGTGCAAAATGGATAAACTTTTTAGAGGTTTTGCGAGTTCAGGGTGCTAGAATATGTTTGAAAATAAATGGTAAGAAGACTAAGTCACTAAGGCTAGGAATAAGTGAAGATGAAAAGTTGATGTTGGACAACGAAACGATTGATCAGGTGGACAGCTTCACTTACCTTGTTAGTATTATTAGTAAAGACGGTGGGAGTAGTGAAGATGTTAAAATTAGAATAGCCAAGGCTCAGGGTGTTTTTTCACAGTTAAAAAAGTTTGGAAGAATATGAAAATAAGAGCGCAAACAAAGATTAGAATATTGGAAGCTACAGTGATGACAGTTGAAGAAAATGGCTCTGAACCATTGGCGCTCCGAAAAGTAGATGAAGATCTGCTAGATGTTTTCCAGAGAAATTGCTGTTCTGGGTACCTGGGTGACTGACTGTATTTCAAACAGTAGACTGTACGAACAGTGTGGTTCAATCCCCGGGATATATCCCTAGGGATATAACGAAAGAAAAGTTGAGATGACTAGGGCACGTTCAGCGGATGAAGGGAGAGAGATTGCCGAAGATTGTCCTTTTCGGCCAACTCTCTAGGGCTAAACGGAAAGTAGGTCGTCTTCATCTGGGGTAAGAGGATGCCATAAAGAAAGATTTGAATGGGAACTTCCTGGGAGGGAACAAACAGGATACTTTGAAAAGATTGGGATGGAGGAGGAGCGTGCGTAGATGTGTTGGCCTCAGGCGGCTTGGTACTGCGATGAGTTGTTAGTAGTAGTAGTAGTTAACGTTGAAGAATGTTGGGATTATTTCTAACTACTAAATGAGGAATAAAAAAAAAATTGTCACTAGATACTTCCAGGAGTATACAAAAATTATTAAGCCAGAAGAAATATGCTAATTAGTTTTTCAGTGACACTAATTTAGATTCTTTCCAAAAGATTCCAATTCCAGGCTAATCAAATTTTTCCAAAATGCATCATTTGAAAAATCGCTGAATCTACAGTTTTTCGATTGCTTCACTAGGTGGAAGATGAATACCATTTACGTGGCTTTTAACACTAATTCTAAATATACCAGTCACTAACATCACTAATGTGTTAAGCCTTGGTAGGGCTAAAAAAATGTATGGAGCCCTAGTAGGGCTAAAAACATACTTGGAGCCCTTTGAAATTAGTAGCCCCAGAAACAACAGGATTAGCAAGCTTAGAAGATATATTATTTTGTTCGATAGCTTTATTAAAAAACGACTGGTCCTCTCCTCAACTATTCAAGGGATAGTTTAATATTTTTGTCTGTTTTGAATTGATCCTGGGCAATCATGTAGAGTATGGCTCAATCCTCACTCAAATGCATTTTTGTTGTAGTATCAATAAAAGAGACAGTTTGATAGGACAACTGTCTGGCTCTGAGGCATGGGCGCTCCTAAAAGCGGATGAAGGTTTGCTATGTGTTTTCCAGAGAAATTATCTACGGATTGTTCTGTACATTCGACTGACCGACCATATTTCAAACAGCAGGCTGTATAAAAACTGTGGTTTATGCAACATTAACACTTAAAACAAAACTTTGGACACAACTTGAGGCAAAAACTTTGGAAAGTAGGGAAAAATCGTGTCAAGTAAATCAAGTTGGTCGAGTTATTGTTACTAGGGGTAGATTGTCGATAATGATAAACCACTGGGGATGATAACCCTAAACGAAAAGGGATTTTTGGGGAACTAAAGAAGACAGATTTTTAGGGAAATCCCCAAAAATTCGGGGATAGTAGAAGTACTGGTACTTTCAGACCAAACATGCAAACAAGTTTTACTAGGCCATGAAAACTGCCAAGTAGGATTGTTCCTATGTTGCCCCACTTTTTGCATGGCGGAGCACAAGTTGTGTTTTAATAGCTTTTCTTCGAGAAAAAATATTTTCTTTTTTATGTAAAACTGACAGTTTCAGACAAAATCTTCCAACAAATTTGAAAACTGCCAAATAGCATTGCTACTTTGCTACTCCACTTTTTGCACGGCGGGTCAGCATATGATCAGGTTTCTACCCTAAGTTCAGAAGACGGGCTCCCAATCAGGGATATGGTAAGGAAGTTCAAAAACTCTTAAAATATTCCCTAAGACTCTAAAACTATAAAGCATTCCCTATTAAGTGTATGAGGGGTTGGCCCACTAGCCAATACCTCGCTCTTTACGCTAAAGTTCAAAGTTTGTTCCAATTCTTCAAGAATGACCCCTGAATCACAAAGAAAGTTTAAATAGAAAAAAATAGCTCTTCCGAAAATACCAAAAAAAACCTTAGCTTCAAGAGCGATGGTATTGACTAGGGAGGAATAGTTTTAATGCTATTCCTTACTTTCAGTTGAAAATCCTAGTTTTTACATTTAATTTCTGATCGTTTTTTTAAATAATGCTGGGAAGTTTGGCACCCCCTTCAAGAAAACACTCCCTTCCCCCACGAAAAATTTACCCGTGAAAGATGCTGCCACGTGATCTCCTCACCCCGACTCCCCCCACCAGAAGAAATCTCCCTGAAAATGTCTGCATATTTCCCAATAACCAAGCTTTTAAGTTTTCTCAAGCTCGTAATTTTTGATGACATGACGAAACTTGATGAAACTTATATATCCGAAATCGGCATAAATATCCAATTTTTTTATGTATCTATTGGTATTAAAATTGTGTTTTTAGAGTGATTATTATACGGTTACTATTGAGCCGGGTAGTTTCTTTCTTGTAGTTCGTTACCACAAACTGTTAAACAAACAGATATAACTCATCTGTCCCGGTTTTCACAGAGTTGTATAATAAGAGATTCTTTAGTCTTGCTGTGCAAATTATTTGTTATAAAGACGCGAATCAGCGATGATGCTACGTTAAAAAAAAAATTTACTAAAAGGTGTGCTTTTTGTAAATGTTACAGATAGTCTTCCAGAAATCCAATAGAAGCGCCAGAGAACGTGGAGCACTTTTACTCATTAAACGTTGACGGCATGCCTGTATCCCAACTTCTATTGGCACCTTTTGAGTATTAATTTGGAAGTCTTTAATTTAGACCTATGATTGGGTTTAAAATATCTGGTTCTTTAGTAGGTATTTAGCGATGGCCTCAATGCGTTCCTTCACGAAGTCCTTTTCAAATGGGTTTACTGCGTCAAACAAACCTATTTCTCAAGTACCTTCTCCTTGACGAGAAAAACCTAAGTAGTATCACCTCAATATTTATAACAATGCATATAGCCACTACTCTTTTCTTCCTTAATAGTTTAAGATCACGAAGAAGTTTAACGGCGATTCGTTCTAGAGATGTTATTACGAGCAAATCGCATTTTATGTTTTTATGGCCATACCTAAATTTGATCCACCATATGCTGCCCAGTTTCAAATAGCGTCTTCAAAACAGTGGCCTCTTGGGAGAGTTGCTAGATCATCAGCATGGGCCTGACTGTACCTGAGATGTCGTTGTCATTATCATTTTATTTATAACCTATCACAAAAAAAAATGGGCAGAGAGCCCAGGAAAAGACAGAGTAAATATCAAGAAAAAAACAAATCTGGTTAATATAAATATATAGTATATATATATATATATATATATATATATATATATATATATATATATATATATATATATATATATATATATATATATATATAGTCTATACTGTGTTTGTAAATATGTCTAGATATCAATGCAGCTTTACTTCGTCTGTTCTACTGATCTGTTAGTCTATTTTATTATACTATTTTTCTTTGTTATATTAGCTTTATTGTGCTCCACTGTTTATACTTTTGTATATTTGTGGGTAATAAATATTATTATTATTATTATTATATATATATACATATATATATATATATATATATATATATATATATATATATATATATATATATATATATATATATATATATATATATATATATATATATATATATATATATGTACATATATATATATATATATATATATATATATATATATATATATATATATATATATATATATATATATATTACCATGATTGTCCAAAATCTGACTAAATCTGATAACCATCAGATTCTGAAATATCCGGAATCCCGGATATTCACCGGTTTCTCTGCTTGGATTCAATTAGCTTTGCGAGTCACTTTTTTCAGTCTTATACAAGGTATTATGGTAAAAGTTAAAGTTAGATTAGATTATGTTATTTTAGGTTAAGTTAGATTAGGTTAGGTAAAAATTGGTTCTAAACTTAGGAAACGGGTTAAAAACCTCGGCTAACCCAACTTCACCTGATCGAATCTAGCCTAATCTGTCATCATCAAACCTTGCATTAAATTAAAAAAGTTGACTGGCAACGCTGACTAAATCCAAGGAGGAAAAAATGGATTCGAACATTCACCAGTGATATATTGCTTAAACTATTCCGTAAACAGTGTTATATAGGAAAATCAAAATATGAGATAAAGGTTATGTCTCCAATTTTAGATGATTACTCGTGAAATGTTTGAAGATGCCCTGAAAGATTTGCAAGATGACGGAGTTATTATTGTAACTAGCCGATCAACCATTAGAGTATGTCACCAGTAGCCAGAGGTAAAGTAGTCGTTATTTGTATATTAAGAAACATATCTTTATTTTAGAGCTGTTATTTCTTTGCTTCTTGTAAAAAAAACGCAAAATCAGATTTATGAACTTCGAGGATTTTATCCACGTTCAAAAATATTTAAAGTTGAACCTGGCTCTTGTTTATATTCAATAAAAAAAGTTTTTTCAACTGAAAGTAAGGATCAGCATCAAAACTTAAAACGAACAGAAATTGTTACGTACATGAGGGGGATTGCCTCCTTCTCAATACCTTGCTCTGTGCGCTAAAGTTTGACTTTTTGTCCCAGTTATATAAGAACGACTCCTGAGACACATGGGCTGTTTAATTAGAATAGCAAGCCTTTTAAAAAGTTCTAAAAAAAACTTTAGTGTAAAGAGTGAGGCATTGAGAAGGGGGTAACTCCCCTCATATATGTCATAGTATCTGTTCGTTTTAAGTTTTGTTTTTAATTTCGTTTTAAGTTTTGATTTTCGTTTTAAGAGTTGCTCCTTACTTTAATTGAAAAAAAAAACTGTTTATTATTTAATTTTTGATCGTTTGAAATAATGCCGGGAAATCTGGCTACGCCTCCATAGAAAATTTTTCCCTCCACGGGAAATCGCTCTGAGGAAAGTTCTTTCTACGGAAAATCCACCCTGCCAGGAATATTTCTTGCAGACAATTCCGGGTGAAAAAAATTTCTTAGCGCACTTTCATTTGAAAAAGACTTTAATTTGTCTTTGTTTTAAAACAAACAGCCGGAAATCCCCTCCTCCCATGAAAACGTTGTCCTGCAAATACCCCCTCCCCTTCTTTGTAAGAATTTATTCCCTGTAAAACTCCCCCATGGGAAGTTTTTCTAGTGGAAAATCCCCTCTCACCCCTGAAGACCACTTGGACTCGTAAAAAATTTCTCCCCCGGTAATTTGCCTTTAACATCTTTACACGTAAAAATGAGTCGGCAAAGAGGAAGTAAGACAAGTGTAAAGAATCTCGACATTCTGTGTTTTTGGTCATGAAAAGTGTCCTAGATTGATAATATGTTTTTTCTTCATAGCGTTCATTGCTAGCATTGATTATCGTTGTTTCTTTCTTTCTTTTTCATCATTTCTGACTGAAACAGTTCCCGTAATGTTTTCTTTTCTGATTTCCGAAGAAATCACAAAGGTTGTGGTTTTTCATAGTCACCATTAACAGTTCTTTTTTATTTAATTTTGCAAGTAAATGAAGAAAAAAGTATACAAAATTTGTGATCGGGTACTATATTGATGGCGAAACCAGATAAAGCAAGCCAACATTTTTTTAGTTTTTAGCCAAACATCCCTCTATGAAACTAAGCTAGAAACCAAGGGCATATCGAGGATTTTTGTATGGGGCGAGGTAAAAAGCTTAGAAATTCATCAAAAATTTCCCGTACATTATTTTCAGGTACGTTATACGAGTCAGATAAAATGTCATAGGGAAGAGGGGGTTAAACCCAGTGACCCCCTTTCACTTAGATACGAGCTTGCCATAAGCTATTGGCTAATGCCTTCTGACGTATTTAATCTGTTTTTTCTTTAGGCGAAAGTGCCTCACCAAGTCCATTTTTTGTCAGATTTTTCGACCATGGGAGTCAAAATTCATATTTTTTCCTTTTTTCGTGGCAGCCCCAAAACCAAAATCTAAATGTGCACTTGTATAAATAATAGATATTAAAGTAAATTTTTCAACAATTCAGTTTCTTAATAATATACTTGCCTTTTTTAAATATTTTATGGTTCTTTGTTTAGAGTAGCATCTTTCGCTTGCATTACTTTTGTTTCTTAATCCGTTTCTTTTTTCAGGTGTTCGATGAAGAATAACTGGGAATCATCTTATATTATTTTTATAATATTCATTTAATAAACAAAAAGCAAGTGAAACTAGATTTCTTTGCTGTTCAAATTGATATTTAAGTTTGTTCGGTAGCTTTGATCAACACTACTGTTCCTCTGTTTACACTGTAGCTAGGTTCCGCATCGATTAACTGCTTATGCCCCCTGTACAAGTTTTCCGAATATTATTTTCTGCGGTCCTGCGCACAGTATAAATATTATACAGTATGGAAAATTTCTATATTAGCGAACAGAACGTTTTTACTGTATGCCCTTTCTGAAAAATATGGAAGAGGAAAAAATAAATTTTACATGGCTTTCGTAGACCTCCAAAAACCTTTCGATAGCGTGGATAGGGAATTGCTGATAATGGAATTAATTAAAATTGGACTACTAGGTCAATTTGCACAACTGGTAGCTAATATGTATGGAAGTACAAAAGCAATCGTTTGAGTGTTTGGAAAAGGAGTTTCAAGGATATTTGAACAGACTAGAGGTGTGAAACAATGAAGTGCCCTGTCACCTCGGCTATTCGGAATATTCGTAAACGACATTGTAGAATTCTTGGAGAAAAGATGGGCCCGAACCGTTAAGCTCGGCAACAGAACAATTTCGGCTCTGCTGTTCGCCGACGACATGGCATTAGTAGCGAAAACAGCTCGTGAACTACAAATTTTAATTGACCTGATGGCAGAATACCTTGAATCGAAGAAACTACGCCTAAACCTCGGGAATACGGAGATAATGATCTTCAATAAAGGAGGAAGAAGGAATTTAGTTGAGAATGAGAAATTTCGGTTCAAAGGACAAGAGGTTAAGGTAGTGGAAAAGGCGAAATATCAGGGATTTACCCTGACACCTAACTGCAGTTGGAAGGTACATGTGAGCGAAATGTCAAAGCGAGGGAAAGCAGCAGTTGGCGCAATATT
The DNA here is from genome assembly GCF_032884065.1 of Artemia franciscana. NCBI lineage: Eukaryota > Metazoa > Arthropoda > Branchiopoda > Anostraca > Artemiidae > Artemia > Artemia franciscana. The sequence goes on from NW_027062698.1 coordinate 853,074, forward strand.
ACGTAATGACCTAGTGAAAAAGTCGAAGTCATAAAAAATGCTTAAGCAAATATTTGATTCGAAAATTAAACCAGCAATCCATTACGGAGCTGAGCTATGGGGCCTGGAGGCCGCGAATAAGCTAGAATCAGTCCAGTTTAGATACTACAAAAGACTTTTCGGGCTGCACCAGACAACACATAACCAGCTAATCAAAGGAGACTTCGTAATCTTCTCACTGAAACTGCACCGGCTTTATCAAGTATTTAAGTTTTGGCTGATATTAACCCAACTTCCTGAGGACCGATTGGCTAAACAAGCTTATAATGATTTGCTTCGAATTAATAGGAAAACTACTTGGACTCAACAAATCAAGAAATCTCTTGACAAATTAGGCCTCTCTTATTTGTGGATGGAAGGAAACGGACCCAGAAACAAACAATGCCTTCCAGAAATTATGCAGAGATTGAAAGACCAAGAGATACAAGAGTGGGGTTGTTTAGTACGTTCGTCGGAAACACTGAAAGAATATAGTAAAGTAAAAGACATTTTTGGTGAAGAATATTACTTTAAGTTAAATTTACCTTTTAAATATTTAAAATCATGGATCCAGTTGAGGGGAAATTGCCTTCCAGTACATAGGGAACAGATTTAAAAAATTAAGGGTACAAATGATAAGTGTGGGTATTGCGGAATTGAGGATGATAAATTAGCCCATTTCCTCATGGAGTGCTAGGAACTTGAAAGTCTTAGGGATGAAATTTGGGGTACCATCGGTTGGTGCTACTTTCTGATATCCTAAGGTCTTCGAAGCTTCAAACCATATGCAAAATGGCACAATATGTGGAAAAGGCGGGAGAGGCTCAGTCGAGCCCGAGTGAATGAAAATAAGTATTGTTTTATATTGAGTGTGTGTTCTATGCAGTATTGTATCATTAAATCATGTTGTGTATGGCCGTAGGGCTCAAATAAACTTTTTCTTTCTTTTCTTTTCTTTTATTCTCCGTCAAAAATTTTCGGGATAGATCAGTATCGCGCATTTCTCATGGCTTTGCCTTCGCGCCTGCGCAATGACAAATTTTTATTGCATTGCGAGGGGAATATCAAGTAGCAATTAGAGCTAAACTTCCAAACACAAATGGAAACTTCCCTTTCCTCGCCTTGTAATGTGTCCCATTTCTATACCAAATTTTCCATACTGTAGAATATTTATGCTTAGGGTCCTGCAGCTCAATGTTTCATCGCAAGACGACAACTTTGCTATCATTTGATGGCTGAAGTCCAACTTTATCCATTTATCGGGTATATTTTTTAAACTTGCTTTGCATTGTTTTAGATTAGAAAATATGTTGAAAATCATTGAAGAAAGGACCGTTTTATTTTTTAAGCAAATTTACATCATTCTTTAAGGATAAGTCAAATATGTATCATAATTCCGGATCGGTGAATGGCTAGATCTGAAACGGATAAATCAATTGATATAAATATATTATCCTGAGAGACGGGGTTACGATTAAGTCAATACAAAAATTAAGATCTGACTTTGGTCCGTAAATCTAAATATTTATTTTGTTATAACAAAAAAAGTTTTTTGAAGTTTTTCTAATTAATTTTATTGAAAAAACGCTTCAACCTAAAATGTAATTTTCCATGAAAAATATATAATGATATGTTTATATATATATATATATATATATATATATATATATATATATATATATATATATATATATATATATATATATATATATATATATATATATCGCACTGAATTCTTTTGAGTCCTAGTTTCAGAGAGTTTTGACACTCCGCCACTAAGCTCGGCGGGCCGAAGGGTACGGATTATTCGTTTCGTTTGTTACATTAAGCGTTTGATATGGATTTCCTTTTTGTAAAGGTATCTAACTGTTCCTTGTGCAGATGAAAAATTTTAACCAAAATGTCTGATGAGAAATGGATCCCAAAGAAACTACTTAATCTGAACAGTCCATTATAACTTTGCTCCTAGGCTGACGCATTTTCTTCTCGAGTCAACAGAATTTATGGAAGTTGTCCCTAATGATTAATGATTGACTGGAGGAAAAGATGAAAAATGGGCCGACAAAAGTAGAAGGTGAGGACAAAGCCATTTTCTTATTCATGTGTTCTTAAGTCTAAGGCGAAAGGGCGTATCTCATGCTGTTCAAGTTTATATTTGAGTGAAAATAAGGTCCAAAAACAGCTATTGGGAATTGTTTATTTGTTAGAGTATCTGAATAATAAAAAAGATGAAACAAGTATAGTGTGTGACAGAATCTTTCGGGTTCGTCAATTATCTATTACCCCATTATTCACGGGCTCATCTTAGTTGGAAATAGGCATGCTGCATCTTGCTAAAACCAAATCTATCTATAGAACTTAAATTTGTATGATTAGAGGTGCCACCCTTCCTACACCCCACCCCCCTTATCTTCCCCTAAGTCACTCCTTCTCACAGCCGGCGTTTTTAACAGAAAGGATGGCAGGGTGCTGCTCGCTTTGAGTATAACAACACATGGATTTTAGTCTGGATTATTGAAATCACAAAATGGGTTTTGACTTCTACAGACCTGCACGAAAATGACGCGAATCGCTTGAAACTTCATTGCAGCTTTAGTAAAGGAGACTCTTCCTGGAATAATTTAACACTTTACAGTCCCTCTGTTACTGATTTTTAAAGTTTCAAACGTCCGAAAAATCCCTAAATAGAAAATAATGAAGCCAGTCAGTAGCAAGACCGCGAGTGTCAGTTGCCTAATATACCCTCGTACCCATGCAATAAAACCCTTGGTTTTGATAACTTTTTACTGCTTAATAAAACAGTTAAAAAAGTGATTTTTCAATGTACATCAATAGTGGACAAGGATGCGAATATAATTTCAGGAAGACACTAAGCCCTGTGCGTACGTAAGGGTTTATTACTGAAAGGGATAAGTTTACTTTAAGAAAATGACCTAACTATGTGGAACATATAGAAAGAATCTATACTTTTCGAGAAAGAAAGTTTCCTGTTTCTGTGCTCATGTCCTAATTAATCTAACTGTGATAAGGTAAGATTTGTTAATCCAGCAAAAGAATAGGGACATCAAATACCCCCCCCCACCACAAGACTCCATGACCTGGAATTCAGGCAGATATATCCTTTGTATAAAATCAAGCTCCCCTGCAGGAATTTTATTCTTTAGAGTTCATTCTATCTTTCTGACCTTTATCTTGTTTCCTGTAATATGATTTAGAGCTTCATTGGGAACACTTGAGAAGGGTTCAGGTTCAACACGCTGATTACGGTATATAGGATTCAAATGAAGGAAAAATACTAAACGAAGACCTAAATTATCCAGCTCCTAATTATAATACACCAGACACTACATGTTCAGATTAATTTATCCTGTTCTTATTGCACTACGCTAGTCATGCATAATTAGCTAGTTGGATCAGAATATGTAAGTAAAAAGTGGGTAAGACGGCACAAGACCTTTAAGGTTCAAACCGAGGGTGCTGATCTCCGTCCGTTTGCTGGCCTTTCAGCCAGGAAGTGCAATGGGAGGTTGGGAGCCAACCGTCTTGTGCTTTCGCACACCATTCCTGCTTACCTTCCCCAGATTTCTTCGGGTACCCATTTAGAGCTGTGCCGACTCTGGCTGAGATCACAAAGTCACGACACTGACCCCCGTCCCAAACCAAATAACTGGTAACACCTGGGATTGAGACCGTGCCCCATGGACAAAGAATTCTTAAACCGGCGTGCCAACCAATTAGCCAGGACGGCTGTTGGATCAAAAGCACTCACAATAGACAAAAGTTATTTTTCTTTTCGAAATCCAGATTTTATGTCATCCAAGAGAAACAATTTTGTTCTCTGAGAATATTTGGGTCACTCTTGTTGTGGATCCGAGTTAGCTAGTTCGTTCTTTGGCCTCTATCAACGCCAATGGCTTTATTAAATGATCTTTGAACTAATTTTTGAACAAAGGGCTATCTCAAAATTTCTATTGAATGCATTTATCACTTTTGACTATTAAAAGGGCTATAGCCCTTTTGGTTTCCAATTGAATGAGCTTTTTAAAGTTTCTATTAAAACAAATGGCTATCTCAAATTTTTATCAGATGCATTTCAGGAAAATACAGGATGTGTGGGGGGGTATAGCCCTCCGATCACTTTGAACCTTAAAAAGGGTGCTAGAACTTCTGCTTACCAATCCAAAGAACCCCCTCCGAAGCATATACCACCAACCTTTTCACAAGGACCTTATACGGCCCCAGAAAATAACTTACAGCCCTTGACCTGAGAGCCGTGGGGGTCTCATTCTCGAAGACATAATTTCGGGACCTTTGAACTATGCTATAAAAAAATGGCTATCTCGAATCTGTGATTGGATGTGTTTGGGGAAAAGGTTGGCATGGGACGAAGGTTAATTTGACATTGTTTCTGAGTGTCAAAATGTTGGTGTAACAGTATCTGAGCAATTGTAAGAAAGTAAAATAAATGAAAATTATCACTTAATAGAAGATTCAACAACTGGAATAGATTGCGAGGTTTTAATGACCTTGGTTAAACTCTGTAACAAGTATTCAGTGTATTTGCAATTCCGTAATGCTTTTTACCAGCAAATAAAGGGCTAGGCAATGGGAGCACCCCTCTCCGGGCTACTGGATAACATTTATATAGAACAAATTGAAAATTTGGCCTTAAATTCATATTTCTTGAAACACATCTTTTGGGGTCGTTACATGGATGACTCAATTTCACTTTGGAATTCTGGGGAAAATGAACTTAGGGTTTTTTTTAGAGCACCTTAATACATATGTGAGAAATTTACAATTTACCATAGAAATTGAAATTGTACATAAAATATCATTGCTAGATGCATTAATTATTCATAGTATAGATAAACTCAATTTTACTATTTACATAAAACCAACACAAAACATTGGATATTTGCATTTAAATAAAACCATCCACAAAATTTAAAAGAACTGCCGTAATCTCTCTCGTCCATCACACCCTAATCATTTGTTCTGATTCCCACAATAAAGCAGAACTAAACTTTATCAGCGACAAGGCTTTTTGCAAATGGACAACCTATTTATTAATAGTACAATTAACCTTACACTGAAAAAACGCTCCCGTAAAATCAATAGTAGTCTACTATGTACGAATCCCGATAAGCCCTCAAACATAATTTATCTCCCATACATCCCAAAAATCACTGCGAATAATAAAAAAGTTCGCACACAAAATAATCTGTATGCAGTATTTACCAATAATTTCAAAACCATAAATTTCCTAAATCCTGGTAAAGATAAAACCCCAGTTACTCGCCAAAAAGGGGTCTATAAAATACTATGCGATTATGGCAAATGCTATGTAGGTAGAACTCACCAGAATTTAGAGAAACGCCTACAACAGCATAAAGATAATATCATCATAGCTCTAAATTCTAATATCGCTTATGTTTTTTTTTTCTGGTTTGAGCAGCCATGCTTTTTAAAATCAAAGGCACAAAATACTTTTTGAAGAATCCACCCTTATTAGCAATGACCTAGGCATAAAGCAGGTAGTTTGACAAGCAATTATTATCAGACTTAAGATTGATAATGATGTATATTTAAGCGGGGACTTGGGGAATCTTCACTAAATGTTTTAAACACAAATTCAATAAAAGTGATCTTACAAAATATCTTAAAAAACCAGCGGACATTAACACAGAACCAGTTACAAAAAGACCTTAGAGGCTAGCTGCAAAAAATGCAAGACTATTAATAAAAACGTGTTTTAATTAATTTTCTTTCATTTCAAAGAATTGCATTGTTTCATCTTACTTTATTTATCAGTCCTGGTTTAACTTCGCTGAAGTAGGGATGCTGGGACTGTTTTAAAAAAATTTCATTTGAGTTTTATTGGTCGTATGTTGTTGTAAGTCTTCCTTCTTTTATGAATGTATGCTCTGCTGAGGACGACCCTTGGACATAGGGCTGAAATATTCATTCAGTTTGGAATTCCACTGTCGTAAGAAAAGAATTCCCTATTGTTCTTCTTGTTTTTGATGTTTAAAGACACCATTTCCGTCAAGGTTATAAGAAAATACATTTGTAATATCTCATGAACAGCTAGTTTGAAACTTTTTGTAACAGTTATGGGAGATTTTCAACCAAATAAGACAATAAGATATGAATTAACGGCTTAAAGGATTCAGCTGAAAACGTAAGAGAAGTTTAAACTGGAAGACGAAGTTGATTTTAAATTTTGATCCGAGGCTAGCAAGGGAAGGCCAACAAGGACAATAAATGTTTGGAAATATTTTTATTGTATTGATTCATAGTGTGTAATACTTTTGTGTTGATCAATATTGTCGAACATATAAATGGCAAGCCAAAGTGTAAATTCTTCAGGGAAAAACGGAAAAAGCTTTCCACATACTGTATTGGTTTTCTACAAAAAAATTGTTCTAAGGGAAGAATCAAGCTATGCTAAACTGAGGACGAGCAGAGATAAAGGCAAACACGATTTCAATCTTAAAACGAGAACATATCTGTGTCAATAAATAAATGTAACATAAATGAGCAAAGATTTCAGTAAATTTTCAATTCAAACCTAAAAAAAAGAAATTGCCTAAAGCAGGAGTAATACCTCCGAAGTTTTTTAAAGACAATAATGTATTTGCGCTTTACTGATAACAAAATAAGTTATAAGTCTTTTGTAACGGTAATTAATGTGAAATTGCAGAGACTTTTAGCTATGAATATCAGTAGGCTTATGCATTAAGCGGTTGATTTTTGTTCATTACTACTTTTCAGAAATCTAAGCGGTTGTGGTGTTTTATTTTTTTTTTTTTTTTTTGTTCGTTGATGTTACGACAAAGAAAAAACACCTTCTTCGAAACAAAACTGTTTTTAATAGAGCACAAAATACGTTCTGGTCTTTAAAATACCTTTAGCCCTATTTCAGTTTGTAGTAAGGTTTTTGTCCATTTTTAGCTTTTGATTATTTATTGTAATTTCTGTGTGTTTTGAGCTTTCATTTATTTATTGATTGTGATTTTTGCTCGTTTCAAGCTTGAATTATTATTTACCTTTATTTCTGCTTGTTTTGGTTAAGTGCAGCTCCTTGTCCTTCTTTTAAAAGCTTTGTTTGTGGAAAACGCTTTTTATATTAATATGTATAAAGATCAAAAACCAAATTACATCAAACCACAATTCCATTTAAGTTATGAACCGAAAAAACAGACCATTTGAACTTGTTTATCATAACAATAACCTATATGGTAAGAGAATAGCAAAGAATATCAAACCCAGCGCCGATCATAAAAATTAGTTCAAGGGAAACCTCAGAACAAAATTAACTTTATTACAGCGATTAGTTAAACAGCAATGAACCGAAAAAACAGACCATTTGAACTTGTTTATCATAACAATAACCTATATGGTAAGAGAATAGCAAAGAGTATCAAACTCAGCGCCGATCATAAAAATTGGTTCAAGGGAAACCTCAGAACAAAATTAACTTTATTACAGCGATTAGTTAAACAACGATTAGTGCATATTATTATTTTGTACAGTTAAAAAGACCGTAGTCCGTTAGAACTGTTCTCATGATGGTTTCGAACTATATTTCGCAAAACCTCTCTTTTTGTTTAAGATTGTCTTTTTTAGGAAATATATAAAATCTAACGAAACAGTTTTCACAAAAACAATTAGTATCATTGCCGGGGTGCCAATTAGAGGGGCAAATTCCTCCATCAAAATTCCAAATTTTACCCTTTTCATATCTTTATTTTTAAAAATTGGAAAATACCATACATATTTTTGAATTGGTGCTTCTGTTTCAAAGAATAAGTAAAAAAAATAATAATAAAATAAATGATGAATGGTTGCAAGTCACCGTCTTACATTAAAACGTTCAGTCTAGATTCGCTTAAATATCATCATTTTTATCACTTTCAAACGTCAATTTCATCACAACAAAATGTCTAGGTAAAAACATATTGTTTTTGTTTATGTTTTTTTTTTATTGCAAAGCATTATTATAATACTATGCGATAATATGATTGGAATTGGTATATCCAGGAATAATCTTGTTTTCAAAATAGGCTCTGCAGGTTTTGGCTTGTTGCTAAACCAGCAGTAGGCCTAGGTTACTAATTTGAAGGGTCCCTAAAGTCTCCAATGGTTCCTAAAATCACAGTGATCCTCGAAAAGTCTCTGAAGTCACTTTTTCACAATTTTCACCACTTTCCAGAATAACAGTATCATTACCTTCTTGGTTTTTGGTCTCATTGCTAGTTGATAGGTTTTTTATTGTCTGTGCTGTTAAATGGACATGTTTATGTAATCTTTATACTAAACAGATTAAAAAAAGTAATGCCATTTGGCCTGTGGGTGTATTTCTGTGTCAGTCTAAAAGGCTGTCTGAGTCCATTCAGTATCTTTTACTAGACAAACTGTATGAGTATATTTTATTTGGCCTATATTATATGATCATATTATATTAAGCTGTATTATTGGTAAAATTCTAGTTAATTGACTTCTTGCTGTCTTGGAAAGGGTTTAGGTTAGGAAAATGAGGGTTAGGAAATGAAAATTAGGAGTATGTCCCAAGAAGAAACTTTAAAGTACCTACCTCCACTCCTTCTCCCTCTAGAGGGTCCTGAAATTTGCCTGCATGACAGGTCTCTATACCTATTAAAATTTTGACAAAACAACATTTTACCTTAATTTTCAGTTACTGCTTTTTCTCTGCCTTTAGTTCTGAAAATGCAATTCCTGTTATTTGAGTAGTATTTTTGAGCCATATCATTTTTTTTTTAATTTGGGAAATGTATTTGCATATCTTTAAAACCTTATAAATTGGAATTGAGCAAAGTTATGAAGCTAAAAACAATTTTGTTATGCTTCAATTAAGCAGAAGATCTATTTTGCAAGGTTTCACTTTTATAGCACACATATTTTAAAGGTCATCAAAGGTCAGGGCCCTCTAGAGGGAGAAGGAGTAGAGGTAGTTACTTCAAAATACCTTCCTGGGACATACTTGAGTCTGTAGATTCATCCCTGAAAGTTTCATTTTCCTAACCTAAACCCTTTCTGAGATAGTAAGAAGTCAATTAACTAGAATTTTACCATATTATCTATCATTTATTGAATAGTTATTTGGCCTGAAGCCTGAAAGAGCAAATAAAAAGTAGGTTGTAAATATGAGCTAACAATTCAACCAATCAGAATACCTACTGCTGCCTGCAGGGCTCATGGACTAATTTGCTCTGCTCAATAGGTAATATTTACTCTTAAGAGTCACTATTCAACCAAATTTGTGTCACCAAGGTCTTCCCATAACCAAATAATCTTAGAACAAATTTAATATTAAACTGATCCATCAGAAGGCATTTCTTCAAATCAACAGAGCATAAACATAATATTTAACTAATTGCTCTGATTCACCAGTTCACTGGCTAGTTTCAACTCAAAATTGAAAGTGGATAATTAGCATTAATGGATATGCAAGTTTTTTCATAATCTTTTGACTTCCTACTATACAGAAATTACTAGTGATGACTGGAAATAGTATTTAAGATATAATTTCATTCATATTGTACAACCCCAACATTTTCCTTGGTTTCAAAACCCTGCCCACTTTATGCATTTTTAGTTTGCCCCATGGAGGAGGAGGGTTGACCAGAAATGGATATGCTTCTAGAATTAGCATTTCTAAGTGCTCTAAACTGGAAACTATGCTGCTTTACAGCATAGTTTCCAGTTTAGACAGCTTGCAATGAAACTAAACATTTACCAAAATTATATAAGGCCTGGAAGCAAAAATCTATATTTTTTTTTACATTCAAGAGTAGGATGGGACTGTCCTATATAAGGACTTATGTTCTTATTTTCATAAGGATGGGTTTCTAGGCTGGTTCATGCTTCAGCTTTGAAGTTTAAAGACCTTTTTATCTGGGCTCTCCTACATGATGAAACTGGGATGCCAGATCACCATGATAAGTATGTCTTCTATCATGATGTTACATTTACCATCATTTTATCACTGTTGCCAAACATCTTACAGCAGAATGGTGAACATAAAGGCCTACATAGCCAAAAAGATGACTGTTGTGGGACCCATCTTCTGATATGTAACAAGGATAGGAGCTATCCTAATTTGAAAAGTGTCATAGGTGCTAATCTTATTTGTGTCATAAGGGAGAGCAAATTTAGAATACAGTTTTTCCAAAAAAATGCACTGAACCAGCATCAGAAATTGATGCTGGAGAGAACTCTCATTGCCAAACTGGCCATCAAAGATTCACTGAATCCAAACTGTAAAAAAGTTGAATTGTATCCCATCTTCTATGAGATTTTGGTTTTGGTCCTATGCAAGGTCTACCCAATTAGGATATAAGAAATATCTTCAAAGCTTAGCTGCCAAGAAAGCTGAAGAGACTAAAGAAGAAGAGCATTATGCATTGAAAGAAAGCCTCAAAAATGATAAAGAATCCATAGTCGCATTAGAATATGATGTGGATAGGAAGAAATAAGAGCTGTATTTGAACAGTTTGAAGTAATATTATGGAAGAACTGACCAACAGTATTTGGTTCAGGTACAGGTCTCAAAGGATAATCTCTAAAAGCTCAACATGAAAAAAAAAACATGAAGGCAGCAGTTTGAGAGGTCAAATCAACTTTTGAAAAGAGAAAGCAGAAGTTAATCTCAAATGTTTTGAAAAAGTGGCAAAAAAAGCAATTTCACTGTTTTTTGTTGTTTTTATTTACTATTTACTCTTTTTTTATTGTTTAAAGTAGCCTTGTTGAATTAAATGTCCACTAAGTGAACATTGCTTGGCATCCCACTTATTCAGTTATTGACTTAAAAATTGATCCCTTTTTCTGACTACTAAAGTCTCTACTTTCAGTCCATTTTGTCTGCACAATCCCTATTAATGGGTCTCAGCCATCATTTTGAAAGCTTTTCAAAAATACCATTCACTTCTTAAGTTACTGACCACAAAATGAAGAAGAAAAGGTCAAAATTAGGAAGCTTTATTGGTAACACAACAATAAGGTAGAGGCACCAATGACTTGACAATGCAATTTTGGAACCACTGTTGAAATTTTCCTTCAAAACAGGATAATTCTGCTTAATCATGACTTGGAATACTATCTCATGAAGCTGTTGTTGTATTTTGACAATGCAAAACATGGACACTATATTCAATACACTCAGATAAGAAAAGAACATTCAATTCAATCAGTTTCCTGTTTTCAACACAAAATGAACTCCTAACAATTTTTTAGCTATATATTGTTCAAACTGTCAAAACTTGTTTTTCTTTTGCAACAAAATGTTAGGATCAGTACCAATGCATCAAGATACATCTGATCTTCTCTAAAATGTAGCCACATTGGCGTTTTCTTGATAAATTTCAATAAAAATGGCAGCTATTATTATTGACAAAACTATGTTTCCAGTGTCAAAAATTCTTGTCTGATGTAGTGGAATGCCAGGCAAACTAAAAATGTTCCTTCAGTCAAATTCAAACATAGATATTGGCTTCTATCATTAGATTCATTTCTTTTGAGAATATCTTGTAGTAACCTTGTCCAAACTTTCAACAGACAGCAACATGCCCTGTTGAAATATAGGTGACTCTGTCAAAACTTCACTGAATATGTAAAACAGATTAGAAACAATTGGTGTTGAAATTCAAGGGTCCTCTGGCAAAAACAGTTATTGAATTTATTGGTACTTTTTCAACAACAAGAGATTTTGATGATAATTATGTCTAATAATATGTCACATAAGAAAAGTTATTTTTTCAATTGTAGTTTTACATTCCATCATCTGGGAAAGTTTTTTCCATCATCCAAGGAGCTGCTGCTTGGCCTCATTCCATATTCATATTTTTAAGCATTTGACTTAGTTGATGAAAACATCCTAATTCGTTTATTACTGAATAACTTTGAAGTAGACCTAATAAAGTTTGTATATGTTTTCTTTCAAATAGGTCTCAATTTGTAAAATACAAAAATGTTCTCTCTGATCCCTTCCCTACTTGGTGTAGAACTCCTCAAGGAACCTTGTTAGGACAACTCTTATATCTAGTATTGATTAATGAAATTGGTAAGATTCCCTCAAAGGTGAAAACATGTAGATAACCTGCTGATCCTTGAAGTATGTCATGGAAATATCAAAAGTGACCCTATCAAACTTTTACCCATGTTTTGGACAAAGCTAAGAATTTACATATGGAAGTAAGTTCCACTAAGTCAACCATAATGACAATAAAATTCTTGAAATCCACTCCCTGTTTTTTTAGACCATATCCCGCCCAAAATGCTAGTGAAACATGTTGAACTCCTTTGTTTCACAAATTTTTAATGGATAAAGTTAAGAGATAGAAAATCCTTTGCCAAAATCATTACTCCTCCTCCTTTTTGCCCCAGTAGGTGGTCAGCTGGGCATAGCTTTATAACCTCCTGAAAACCAGTCATTTTAAGTAGATCTGGTTTTTGTGCTTGGGCTTTGTCAACTGCAATTACAGTAATATGGTTCAGTTTTGCTGTTGCTCCTAACCCAACTAATGTTTCAAAACTCAAATTTTCAGGAATTGCACAGGGGAAAACAGGGAAATGATACTTCTTTTTTTTATCAAACTCTTTTATGCCAGATTTCTTCAAAATAGCTTTATTCTGAGGCAACTTTGGTGGGGTGTAAGATACTTTTGCATTCCATATAATTCAAATATAGTTTCACACAGAAATAAGCCTATGGCTTTTTCTTTGTTGGAATAATAAAAGACAAGCCACATGGAATCAGGCAACAAATTTGGTCAAGTATAGCACCAAATTCCGGGGAGGCAGCTTTTTAAAAGATATTTGTGTTGTATGATCTTCTCCAAATATAAGTGTGTGTTACATCACTTTTGATTGTTGAGATGTATTTCTTTCCAAATTTAGTTGGTTCATATTTTTACATGAATAATGGTTAAAGTTCTAGTTGAGGAACTTTTTGCTATCCTGGAAAGCAGTTAAGATAGGCAAATGAAAATTTCAAAAATAAATTCCTTAAGTGGTTTTGTAAACATTGTATCAGTTGGAGCTCATTTGGTTGGAAGTCGGAGGTTTTAGTGCCCTTTTATGAGTCAAAAGTGAATGGAGGGTAATCAGCCACCCCCCCTAAGCCTATCATTCCCCAAAACACATGTGATCAAAATTATAAGAAAGCTATTTTGTTCAGCATTTTTGAAAGGTCCAGTAATTAGGTCTTTGGGCATGTCCACCTCCTCACAGTCCTCAGGACAAGGGCTGTAAGTTAGGCAATTCGTTCATTGTTTACACATAGTATATGTTATTGAGAAAGGTATGCATGTTCAAACTTCACTTATATGTTATTGAATTTTAGTATGTATTATTGATAAGGGTATGCATGTTTGAACTTTACTTTCCAAGAAGACAAAGGGCATTCACGTGAGCCTTTCAGAAAATGTCGAGGGTAGTGTTGAGCTAAATCAAAACACATCATGTGTATGGATTGTCAAAAGGGTGTAATACAGGAACAACTAAGTATATTAATTTGGAAAATTCAGGAAATAATAAGGGAGATGATCAAAAAGACAATACCTGCACGCCATCAATACTACTACAACTACCACCACTACTACTACCGCACTAATCCATTTACAGTTTTGAGGGAAATTTGAACTAAATCAACAGACGCTCTCTGCATGTACATTGTCAAATTTACATATCTCAAGGATGGATTTGGGTATTAAGTTGAAACATATGGCAAATACTTGAAAGGGAAAGATCATCTCACCAAAGGGCTGTATGTGTACACCACTGCTAATACTATTGTTACTGCTACATTTACTACTACTACCACTACTTGTAAGGCTAGGAGCATTGAGACAAAATTTCAATAAGTATATGAGCATGCAGGTTGTTAAAAGGACATATCAGTAATGTCATGCCAATTACATTAAGCTGAAACTTCAAGGACTTTATGAAAGGGATGTTCTACTGACAAGGCTTCAGGAGTGGTTGATGTTATATACTAAGTGAAACTTTCAGCATGTGTTGAAGGGGATGTTGAAGAAACCATAGGTGTTATTTGCTTACTGCTACAATGCTGCTACAACTACTGCTACTATGCAAGCTAAGGGTATTGAAATGAAGCTTTTAAGGAATATTGAGGCGGAGACGAACTAAATCAAAACAAACTACAAGCATGAGGACTTTCAAAAAGGTAATAAAACAATATCTGAAGCAGAACTTCTATTATTAAGATAGACTTTTAAGGGTAAATTGCAGAGGATTTTGAACTAGCCAGAAAGCACTATGTGTATACTTATAATACTACCTCTGCAGTTACAGTAACTAATAATGTTAAGGGCTTTAAGGTGAAAGTAGTTATAGGGAAAGTATAGGATGAGTTTCAAAAAAAAAAAAATATGTATGTATGTAGGTTTTCGAAAGGGCATATAAGCAATATCCTAGGCAGCACCACTCTTTAATTACTAGAAATATTATCAAAACTTGCAAAAAAGCTAATTCGAACCAAGATTAAAAGTTCTAGTGACTGTCTAAGAGTAAAAAGAGATTGGAGGGCAAGCAGCCCTTCTCTCAAGCCCATTCATTCTTCAAACACATCCATTCAAAATTTTGAGACAGCCATTTGGTTCAGCAAAGTAGAACAGTCTAGCAGCAATGTCTCTGGGGATATTGGGCATGTCAGCCCCCCGCAATTATGCAACTGGCCCATTATGCTTTAAAACTAAATGCTGGTTTAAAACAAAATCAAAAGGCATTGTGCTTATGGTTGCCAATAAGACACCTCAGCAATATATCGAGAACGACTGGGGCTAATAAGTTGAAACTTTTGGGGCTACTACTATCACTACTTCTGCTCATACAATTTAAATAAATAAAAAGAGTGTAAGTGTATCCAGTTTGTCAAAGAGCATAGATAGAATCTGTTGGGAATTATATTAAGTTTTATTCTTCAGTTCAACTTCAGGAGTTATGAAATTAAATTAATACCGTTTGTGTAATGATTAAAAATTTCTCCAAAATATAAATAGCAATCCAAACTATGGATTCTCATAGAAAAATTTAATATAAAAAAACAAGTTTTTTCAGCTGCAAGTAAGGAGCAACATTAAAACTGAAAATTAACTGAAATTATTCCATATATGAGGGGGACTGCCCCATGTTCTTTATGCTGAAGCTTTACTTTTTGTTACAATTATTTAAGGAAGGCTGCTCAACATACAAAGGCCATTGAATCTTAATGAGAAGTGATTTTAAAGAACTTTAAAACTTTAGTATCAACAGGAAGGGGCAGTCCCCTTAATATATGGGGTAATTTCTGTTTGCTTTAAGTTTTAATGTTGCTCCATACTTACAGTTGAAAAGCCTATTTATTTATTTAATCTCTCACCATGTTTCAAATCATGCGAGGAAATCTGTTTTCCTCCGAAAAAAATTTCAACTATAGCTGTGAGTTGTCCACCAGGCTTTTCCTACGTATTATAATATATATGAAGATCATTTATCAGTATTTTGAGACTTCCTGGCCCTTGGAAAGTCTTTCCCATCTTTTCTTGAACTGACCCTGTTATTGGAACACCTTTTCCAACAATAATACCAACCTAATAAATGGGGTAATTTCTGTTTGCTTTAAGTTTTAATGTTGCTCCATACTTACAGTTGAAAAGCCTATTTATTTATTTAATTTCTCACTGTGTTTCAAATCATGCCAGGAAATCTGTTTTCCTCCGAAAAAAAATTTAACTATAGCTGTGAGTTGTCCACCAGGCTTTTCCTAAGTATTATAATATATATGAAGATCATTTATCAGTATTTGAGACTTCCTTGGAAAGTCTTTTCCATCTTTTCTTGAACTGATCCTGTTGTTGGAACACCTTTTCCAACCATAATATCTACATAACGTACACAATTAAGCGGATTAATAATACATTTTTAGGTTCTACACCCTACCCCATCCCCTCCCCCCAATGTACTTACAAATTGCTCTAGTTCCCTCGGCATGTTGAATCGCCAAGACTGAATGCAAAACAGAC
Organism: Artemia franciscana; assembly: GCF_032884065.1. Classification (NCBI taxonomy): domain Eukaryota; kingdom Metazoa; phylum Arthropoda; class Branchiopoda; order Anostraca; family Artemiidae; genus Artemia; species Artemia franciscana. The sequence continues at coordinate 869,138 of NW_027062698.1, forward strand.
ACAATCCATTATGACGATGTTAATTAAACCTTTTTGTTTGTTATTTTTGCCTAATTTATTTCAAATTTGCCATCCATGATATTGATCAGACTATGTAAATGCTAAGAATGTTATTTTAAGGAATCTAAAGGAAAGCAGGCAATGCCTGTTCTATGGTCTGAAAGTTTCATATTTCTGTCAAATATCTCTTTCCTTCCATTGCTTGAAAAATATAAATAAAGTGCTTCCCATCCCTTTGGCATTTCTTGTACAGTACAAAAAAATCGTATTCAAAGAAAACATATGTATATAAAGGAGTGAAGAAAAAAAAATATTGTGATGTTAAATTTCATGCTGAATAAATGTACAAGTTTTGGGTAGTTTAACTCTTGTTTTTAACGTTTTAATTTTTATATTTGTAGTTCCTCTGATTCAGAAAGCAGTGTTCAAGAAGTGCAAGAGGATAAAATTGAACTCAATAAAAGACAAGTTAACAGTGATAGTGAGGATTCAGTTTCCAGCAAAGAAGCCCATAAAAAGTCTAGAAAACTGAAAAAGTCTAAGAAAAGGCTAAAGAAGGCTGAAAAGCATAAAAAGCAGAAGAAGAAACATAAGAAGCATAAACATGCTTCTAGTGATGAAAGTGATAGCTTGCAAAAAAAGCATAAAAAGAAGAAAAAGAAAGAGGCAAAGAGGAAGGCAAGTGATTATGAAAGTGAAGATGAAACTCCCAAAAAGAAGAAAAAATTAAAAGATGAAAACAAACATAAAGCTGGGAAGAATCATGATGTCAAAAGTCTTATTGATACAATAATCAAAGAAGCTGACGCCAATGAAAACGCAAATGGTCACACAAATGGTGAAGCAAGCAGAGAAATGTCAGTTGAGGATAGGGAACTAGAGGAACTTATGAGGCAAAAGGTTTGTACCTTAAAATACCACTGTATACTATAATTAAATAAATTTATGCTTAAGGAAATTGAGCTTCAATAGATTTGTCTTCTTTTCTTCTTTTTTTTAGCATGATAGGTGAGCTTTTTGGAAAAACTTGTGCAACTCTATTTATCGAATCTCCAAGCTTTAAGTACCAGACCCATCGAGTGACTCTAATTTTGCAAGCATTCAGAAAGTTTTTTCCCTCCCCCTCTTCCATTAAAGAAATAATAACCAGCTAAAAATTCCAAAAATTAGCTAAATAGAGACTGATTGGCTGTTAAACACAAGGTTTTCGAGAAGGCAGTCAAAGATTAATTGATATGTAATTTTTTAAGAACAATTATTGACTTTTAAGGAATGAACTGGTTTTTTTTTCTGTGTAACGTTTTTTGAAGTTGGCACATTCTGTAAGCCCAATATGCTGTTAGTTCTCAACCTATATCGTTTATACATCTTTTTTTTCTGCAAAATAACAGATGGCTAGGATAGGCTAACCATTGCTTTCCCCCAGGAAGTTATTTTTAGATGGATATATAGTGCTTAACGAGTATGTTTTCTCAAGTATATATTTTCAGACATTTTCTTCTTCAAGTAATTAGAGTTGGCTGTATGACAATATATTTGTCTTTGTTGTGAAAAATTCGAGAATTCTTCACAAGGAACTGACTGGATGTGCCTATAAAAATGTGTTGGATAGTCTAAGATGCACTTGACAATGAAGTATAGCCTAATGACTAGCAGTTATTTTTTCTAACCCTAAGTTTCCTAATAATTTATATCTAGGCCCTGTGATCTCATCTTTTTTTAATCCATTAATTTTCTTTTCTTGGAAACTGGAAAGGTAGTTTTCGTTTTTTCTTGGAGAATTTTTTTGCAAAGTGTCCCATATTTTAGATGGAAGGCTTGTTTTGTTATCTATGTTGTTTAACTTTTAGCTACAGCATTTTCCTTTCTTATTTACCTTTTCATGTTGAAATAGTCCAGTGAGGTTCACTCCTCACACAATTTTTCTTCTTCTTTAGATTTGTTTTATGGAAAACAGGTCGTTTGGGGTTGGGGTGGCAGGATGTCACAAAGAGCAATTTAAGGAAAAATGGGAATTTCCCTGGAGGGTGTAAAGAGGGAGGCTTAGAGTAGATTGGGATGGAGGAGTGTGTAGCTGTGTTGGCCTAAGATTGCTTGGTGCTGTGGTAAGTCGTTAGTAGTAGTAGTTGTAGTACTGTGTGACCCATCTAGATTAAAATTCTTGTCAAATCCAAAGATTAATTTTCTGGAAAAAAAAATAATAATAATGGCTTCCTTCTGATTACCCCCTCTTACAGTGTGTCCCTCTATAAAATTAAGTATTTTCCTTTAAAATCATTTTATTCTATTTAGTATTAAATATAAAAAAACAGGTTTTTTTTTAACTGCAAGTAAGGAGCGACACTAAAGCTTAAACGAACAGAAATTTATTCTGTATATGAAAGGGGTCGTCCCCTCTGCAACGCCTCTCTCTTCGCGCTAAAGTTTGACTCTTTCTCTCAACTCTACTTTTTAAAACAATAAAAAAAATTTGCGTAAAAAGTGAGGCGTTTTGGAGGGGACAACCCCTTTCATATACGGAATAATTTCTGTTCGTTTTAAGTTTTAGTGTTGCTCCTTACTTGCAGTTAAAAAACTCTTTTGTTTTATTTAATATCTGAACTTTTTGAATTAATGTATGTTTTGATTTTGGCTAACTGCACTCAGATTTTGTAAACTTTTGAACTAGATTGCTCTTAGTAATGCTGGCAGCAATTCCATTTTAAATTTCACTGGTAAGTATTCAATATTTTGCTTTAAAGATGTTGTATTGATTGGGATTCAGGTGGGCACCAAAGCGTTGTCAGTAGACGTGCTACTGATGAGCCATTAATGCTTGTATTATTTACATCTGACTTCTGTATAGTTTTTTCTGAAAGGAAGATGTTGTATTGATTGGGATTCAGGTGGGCACCCAGCGTTGTCTGTAGACATACTATTGATGAATCATTAGATCTTGTATGATTTGCATCCGACTGCTGTATAGCTATTTCCGAAAGGAAAAAGTATTTTCTGAAATAATTTTTCAATTGGACCCTTGCAGAATGGTTAAATAACGGTCGAATCACTTTGGTTATGTATCTACCTTTTTACAGTTACTAAGTTTTAAATTCAAAGCTTCCAACATTTTTCAACAACAAAAAACAAACTAAACATGCAATGAATTTGAGGCCTATTGCTCTATTGGTTCAATCCCTGCTGTTACCAACAATTGATAGTAAAAAAAAAAGTGATTCTAACTGTTTATGGAAACCTTAATATATATATATATAATGTGTCTAGAGCCAGACGAAAAGAGGATTTCCCCAAATAGGTCAGTAGGATCTTGTAAAGAAAGATTTAAGGGAAATGGGCAGTTCTTGGGAGGGTATAAAGATACCCTCATTGGGTATTGAATGGATTGTGATGGAGAAGTGTGCGCTGTGTTGGCCTCAGTTAGCTTGATGTTGCAGTGAGTTGTTAGTAGAAGTAGTAGTGTCACTATCCTGATCTGTTGATGGGGAGATAGGTGGGATCATCTCCCTTCCTGAAAATGGTCTAGAAGAGAACCTAACAAAATCCAAGAATAGGTAAATCATTTTCAAAGTAGGGTGTGTATCTTCTTTATCAATTATCTCTGATGTTGTTTTTTTTTTTTCATTTTATTTGTTTGGTAATTTATAATGCATATCTTTATCTAAATTTTTCTGTATCAAGAGTTTATTTTGTTGTTTTTTTGTCACACAAGGGGAAGTTCCATGAGATCCATTCCGTTTGTAAGTGAATTGCATTTTGAAAGAAGCTCTAGCATTAGTGGTCAATGCCGTGAATTTTCTTTGGGGTGGGTATGAGCAGTGTCGGCAACTCATTTTTAAACTATCTTGGTAAATGCAGATCATTTTAAACCCAAGACAAAAAAAAAACAAAAACAAAAAGACTAAAAAGTAGTTTCTGGCAATATTTTCTTGAAACGTCCTTTGGACTTATTTTGCAAGGATTCACCCTATATGCTCTCTTGTAATAGAAATCCAGTCTTGGTTTATATTTTTTACCCATTTATAAACTTTAAATGATAATGGCTGTGTGTGTCCCTATCTCCTGTATCTACTTTGTATGTGGGTATAATATGGGTATATTTTCCATTAATTTGAAGTAACTTTGCAGGCGCTACTACAAGCCCAAATTGGTGCCTTTGAGTCTGATGAGGAAAGTGTTGTATCAACTCCTCTTAAAGAAAAAGTACATGCTAAAAAATTGTCCAAATCGGAGGAAAAAGAAAAGCGAGATGAATCCCAGTCAGAGAAAGTCTCTCCTAGAAAAGATAAAAGTAAGAGAGAAAAAAGTAAGGAAAGAAGAAAAGATGAAGCGAAAACAAAAAAGAAACCTGCAAACGATATAGTTGTAGTTGAGGAAAAGAGGGCAAAGGAAGAAAAAAGATATCGACATGAAAGTGAAGAACGTGTTGTAGTTGTATCTAAAACGGACAGGCCAAAGTCGCCAAGACGACCTGATTCTCGAGAAAGAAGATTTAACACAAAGGATCAGTATGACCGAGATAGATTTGATCGCCGTGAACGTGATAGACCCTATGATTATAGGGATAGACGGGGAGATTATCACCGAAATAGAGGGGATCTAAGGCAAAGAGGATATGGATATGATAGATATCGGGGTGGAAGAGGAGATGGTAGAAGGTACGATAGAGGAGATGATAGACAACGAAGGGATTATGAAAGGTAAGCGGATTTTTTCAGCAAAGATTATTTATTTAAAAGTAACTTATTATCAGCCTTTGAACACTTCTTTGACTTTTAGCATCTATGTAAGCTTGTGTTTGCATCGATTTAGTGATGAGTCTTATTCAAATCATTATTAGGAGCATAGAATAAAAAGTTGATGAAATTAAAAATTAAAGTTTTTTGGCATTTCAATTAAGCATGTTTGACCTAAAAAAGACATGACGAATTAGTTTTTGCTAGAATTTTTGATGAACTTTGGGGTTTCTCCTTTCTAAGTAATGATATTAGAAAGTTATCCCACAGCAAGAAAATAAATTTATGAGCTAAGAGAAATAAAACTGTATATTTAACACTGGTCAATGCTCTCTGAAAAACTGATGAACGTGTATCGTGTCAGGTTTTTAGAACATAAATTTTGAAGGAAATTAATCCATTTTTAAAATTTTGAGAGATGTGCGAATTGTCCGTTGCGTTACCCAATGGAAGATAATCGGATAATGACTGCTCAAAAAGAAGTAAAACATGATTCATTGAAAAAACGTTCTTGGTCCAAAAGTGGGCCTCTGGCCCCTCTTCCCCTTTCTCCCTCCTATGATTGCTTTTGGCAAAGAGGCAGGCATATACCATAGCTTAGAGCCAGAATCATGCAAATATCTTTAAGATTGAAATATGTAAGATTGAAGAGCCAAAGTAGGACATGGGTATCCCCTCTCCTCCCACTCCATCCTATTGCTAATTGTTTAGGAGACAGGCAGGCATGTTGCACCTTTTTTGAAGTGGAATCACATACAGATGGAAAATCTGTATTGACGGAGACACAAACTGGACCCTTAGGTCTTTTATCCCCCCTTTCCCTCCTCAGCCTGTCCAATGCTAAATTCTTAACAGTCGGATATGCTTTTTACTCCTTATTGGGAAGGATTCACACAGTAATTTTCAATCTTATAATCAGTGAACAACCCCTCCCCCGCCAGGGCGTTGCTAGAGGGCAGGGGGCAAATGTCCCACAGGAGAAATGGGTAGGAAAATCGGCTCTAATTTTGCCCCCCCTCAAGGATTTTGAAGAAATTACGCCAATAACAACCCCCCCCCTCCCCAACAACTCACATGCTTTCACCACCTCCAATTTGGTAGAAGAAAAGTAGACATATTGCAGCTTATTTGAAGTGGAATCACACATGATTTTGTATCTGCATAGATTTAAAATGGAGACATTACTTCTCCATCGGCATTTTTGATGTTTGTAAAGAGCTTAAAAATAAATTATTATTATTATTATTGATGGATACATGGAGAACCGAAATGAGACAATTGTTCATTCAAAATATTTCTCCTCCAACTTTTGAATGAGGAATTAGGCACATACGACCTTGTTTGTATAAAAAATATATAATGGTTTCAATCTGTATAATTTCAGGTACAACATCGGTCCAAGTTCTCTTAAAGATGCCCTCCCCTACACTGTAAGAATTTTTTTGTTTATATGATTGGAAGCACAAGGTGGACTCACGAATCCTTCAATATCGTCTCCTGTTGTTAACTTTTCAGGAGCGTTGTAAGGAGGTACTTTTGTTTTACTAGTTGGTTGAAATTCATTGAGCAAGCACCCTACATCAGGAACATGAGAATGATGATTTTCAGAGGCTTTTTTTCCTTCCTCTACCTCGATTCTGCTTGAAATTAACAGTGCTAGTATTTTGGGGGGCAAGGGAACAGAGCAGATGGATTTCCAGAGGCACTTGCCACTTATGAGTCCTATCTCTCTTATGTACTAAAGTGCTCACATTCACTTGAAGTTTAATAAGAGGGTACTTGCAACCCAGGAGATGAAATTTCTTTTGCCTATTGAAATTAACAGCCCAGGTACTAGATGGCTTTACAGTTCTCATTCGCTGGGAGGATGACTCCTCTGTTGCAAAGAATGACTTGTAAGCTAGAATCGTAAAGCTTGTTTTCTCTTCAGTGACAAGGGTTTATTGGGGGTTGCAATGACCACTATTACTGCAGGTTTGTTAGCTACCAGTGTTCGCAACTGTGAGTACCATACTCCAACATATATTACCATGTGAGGATGTTAGGGCCCATTTAAGAAAGTCCTGCTACGGATACAAATAATTCGTTCAAAGTCTACTTCTTCTTATTGGCCAACATTTTCAGCCTTTGATTTCCCAGCCATATATCAGCAAAAGAAGACCACTACTCTGATAATCCACTACTACTGACCCTACTGAAGACCACTATTGAGACTCGTCTCTGACCACTTTCCCCCAACCTAGCTTGGGTTAAGGAATAATCACTCATAATGTATATTGGAAAAATCACTTTTAATTATCTAGCCAAAAAAAGGACTAAAACATGAACTAGCTTCAAAACACATACACGAAAACAAAGTAAACTTGCCTCTTTTGGAAAGGGATCAGGGAAAAGTAGCTGTCGTGTTTTTCTTTTTCGTAAGTCAATTTGCCAACATCCGCGGAATAAGGCCAGTGAAATCCAATTAAGACTGCTAGCATGGTGATTCACACTTAAGAAATGTTCACAAAGAATATCAATGCATTAAGCCAGTGTATTTAAGCTTTAAAAATTGAGACACTTAAAGAGCAGCAAAACGTTAAATGTTCAAGAGCAGCAAAACATTATATGTTCAAGAGTTCCAGTTCCAAAAATTGTAGGGAGGTATATGGACTAACAACAAGTCCTTTCACCTCTTTGACTTCTTCTTTAGAAAAACTAGCTACTGGAAGCGCTATTCTCCTCCAGTCTGCGAACAATGGATATATACGATTATGAACAATAATATACTGTTATTGATTGTGGGAAGTGCGAGTACCTGAGCTACCTGTCCCCAGCAGTTTAAGGCACTAGGCCGGCCGGTACCAATACGGCTCTTCCTACTCATTCCCGCTCTCTTCTGCACAATCATGATAATCGTGCATAACTATGCACGATGATTCTGCAAAACTATGGATAAATCGCGTCCCTTTAAAAATTGACTTCTTCAAGCTTTAATCCTTATTAAACCATATTTCTCTTCTTTAAGGTATCAATTGCTGCCTTAAATATCTTACGATCAATTTCCCATGGCAGGTTAGAATCCAGGATAGCTGTATAAGTATTTGGAATCTTAGCCAAGGAGTAGAAACGCTTAAGAGCAACAGTCTCCTCACTCTGAGCCTGGCAATCAAATAAAATATGCTGGATTGTTTCCTCTGTTGAAAAGCAGATTCGGCATAAAGGGGAATGATGTAGCTTCCAATTAAATAACAAGCTATTTAGAAGTAGGGCACCTGATTTCAGCTGGTAATATAGCACTGTATTTAATCTTGTATGAAATGGAGATAACATTAATGTACTGTGATTAACTTTGGATCTTTGCCTGATTTGCGTGAATTGAGGTCAGAGGAAGGACTAGGAGATAACATGGAAGCCTTTGCTGCTAGAGAATCAGCCATATCATTATATTTTATACCTTTATGACTAGGAACATGTTGAAAATAAACTTCATTTTCCTTGATCTTAAGATTAAGAAGCTGTCTTCTAATATTATATAAATCTTTGTCATTAGCAATTCTGTTAATATTTTGGATCAGTAGTAATGCTGATTTAGAGTCGGAGAGACAGAGTATATTTTCAAATTCAATGTTATAATTTATAAGAGCATCCAAGGCCAGGCAGATGGCACATAATTCAGAAGACAAGATAGAACATCCCAATGGGAGAGGAGAATAAATATTCAAATTCAGGGATGGGATACATGCTCCTGCTCCAGATCTTTCCCTCTGGACGGATCCATCAGTATATATTTTTCTATAGTTGGGGTAAGCCTTTGAGATGTGTTAAGCCAAAATAGTCTGGATCTCATAATTAGGAATCAAATCTTTACTAATAGAGATAAGTTCTACTTGACAGCTTGGAGGACTCGTTTCCCATGGGGGGGGACTCAGTAAAGGGATATGCATAAAGCGAATGTTGATTCCAGTTTGGGACCTCCAGTTGAAACTGATTCCATGATGAATGGGCATTGGGACAGGCTGACTTCTCAGCAAAGGTATGTGCATATACAGCATGCTTGGCTCCATAAGCCTGGATTTGCGAGAAATACTTTATCCTTAGACTAGATGCTCTTTCACTTAGGGACACGAATCCCGACAGTGTTCTTAGCTTTGACAGAGGAGTATGCTTATGCACACCCAAAGCTATTCGAATAGCAGAATTTTGTAAAGATTCAAGGATTTTGAATGAGGATGGGGGATGAGCTGAAAATATTTGAATCCCATATTCTATATTTGAACGAATATATAATTTGTAAAAATCCAAAATAATTTTTGGGTGACATCCCCACTTACTTCCAGCAAGTCTTTTTAGAATACAAAGTCTCTGAATAATCAGAGATTTCAAAGAATTAATATGTTCATGCCACTGCATTTTAGAATCCATTAATAAACCAAGTAACTTCACTGAATTGCAATATGGGATCTCCCTTGAGAAAATTGTCAGTGGATTAGGAGGATCTAGAGTACCATTAGTACATATAATGGCTTTAGTTTTACTGATTGATATTGGGAAGCCAAATGCTAAAGAGAATCTCTGGACTAGACTTATATCCTGTTGAATAAGGCTTTGAAGAAGGCTAATATCCCTTCCTGACTTCCAAATGATCAAATCATCTGCATAAAGGCCAAATGATGCATGAGATACTTGAAATTCAGAAACATACAAGTTGAATAGAAGAGGACTCAATATTGCACCTTGAGGAAGTCCTCTCGTAATGGGGCATTGCTCACTTCTAAACTGATTTACTTGAACGTAAAAATATCTATCAGTTAGAAAAGACTTTATAAAACTTATAAAAGGATACGGGAAGTCAAGATTTATTAGGATTTCCAATAATTTATTGTGGACTACATTTCCATAGGCATTCGACCAGTCAAACAGAACAGCCATTGTGACGTCTTTTTTTGAGAGAGTTACAAACATCAATTTCTAGCCGGGTAATGTTATCTAAAGAGCTATGTCCTTTTCTGAAACCTGTTTGTTCACTAGGAAAGAGATTGTTGACTTCAGAAAACCACTCAATTCTTGATAAGACAAGCCTTTCCAGAACTTTACTAAAGGAAGGTAATACTGATATAGGACGGTAAGACTTGAGATCATTAGATGAATAAGAAGGTTTTAAAGCTGGGAATACCTGAGCAATCTTCCAGGCATCTGGGAACTTTTGACTTGACCAAATAAGATTATAAAGACTTAAGAGGGCTGTATGAAACACCTTTGGGGACTCAAGAATCCACTTCATATAAATACCATCATAATCTGGGGAAGACTTGATGTTAAGAGAATTAAGTGCTACACAAAATTCATCTTGGGAAAAAGGTTTCATCAGAGTACCCTTATAAGAACAGGTAAGAGGGAGATTACAAAAAGGAGGTCGACTGGGATGAAAATCTGAGCAATCGTTTTTAAAAACACTGGTAAACAGATCTGCCTTCTTTTTATCTGATACAATTTTATTCAGATTTTATCTGATATCCATCCTGAATGATATCATATCTACGGTCATCATTAGGCTGCTTTCCACTATTTAGTTCGCTAATGAAATTATGGACCTTTGAAATTGGGGTTCTAAAACTTATACTTGAGCTGAAGTTCAGCCATGTACTCTGTTTAGCTCTCCTACAAATTAGTTTCACCTTAGCACATGACTGCTTATAAAAGATTGCTGTTAACTGAGATGGGTGCTTTTGAAACATTTTACGAGCTTTTCTTTTTGTCAGAACTGCAACCCTACACTCATCATTCCACCAATTTTTGGGTCTTTTGGAGCCATTGTAAAAACGTACCCTAGTCATTGGAATTGCCGATTTAGCTGACTCCAGCAGGATTGATCTCAAATTAGACTCAATGGCATTAATATCATAATGAGGAGAAACAAAGGAAAAATCTACTTCATTTAATATCTCACGAAAAAGGGACCAATTACCTTTGGAGTTGATAAATGTAGGGACGTAGGGTTTGGGAGTGTAGCATAAATCTTGAAATGATGTAAGGATTGCACGATGATCAGATTGAAGAGACGACACCTTTACCATCTGAACTAAATCATAATATGAAGAAGGACCTAGAAGCAAATCTATAGTTGAGAAAGAGTTAGAAGAAATATTATACCTGGTCTGAAAGTCAAATGGAGTGAAAATCAAGGTGTCAGGAAAATTGGACAATATGTACTCAATTCCTCTTCCTGCTTTGTTGCTACCTGCTGATTGTTCCCAGAGAGGACTGTGGGCATTAAAATCACCAAAAATAAAGGTATTATTACCTGATAATTCTGTTTCCAAGATACTTTGGATGTCCTTACTCCCACATGGATTATAAAAGGATTTTATGGCAAGATGGTTACCATTAGCTAAGGTAATTAATATGCCTACAACATCTATTTCATCCCTGTAGATAGTTTAGGGTTGAGGGGAATGTTGGATTGAAACATGAACAAAAATTGCCACACCCCTTAGTTGATCTATCCTTCCTGTAGCACTTGTACCCAGGCATTTTGATTTTCTTGTACTGATGAAGATTAGTCTCTTGTAGACAAATAATTCCAATTCTCTTATCATTTGCACATTGGATAAGATCAGCAAGTTTATTTGAATTTAAAGAGACGCAATTCCATTGTAGGATCTGCAGCTTAGTTAACATAGGAAGGGTTGAATAGGTGACATGCATGATATTTTGAGAGAATGGATGATAATTCTGTTCCTATTTCATTGAAAATAGAATTGGAAAAGTAGTATTCTGTAATTTCTTTTGTTATACTGGCTTTTTTATCTTTAGCCATATTTGATTGTAATATTAGGTCCACTGATGCAACATATTTAATTAAATTAGTAATATGAGGTCCAACTCTATCTTGCATAGTTATGGCTTGAGTAGAAATATTAGGAAAAGCTGCCACTCTTTCAGACCAAGATTTAGGATTAGTTTTAGGATTGTTGAGAGATGGACTAGCTTCAGCCACCTTGGGATGCTCCTTAGCCAATGGAGGGTAAGAAGTCTCAGTAGGAGGTATGAGTGCCTGATTTGGGTGGTTCTTGTGGACCTGTAGCCAGGGTTTTTGAGGAAGGGCTAAATTCCCTTCTTTGGCCTCATTAACTCTTGGACCTGATGGTACTTTGGACCGCTTGGCCAGCTCCATTGCAGCTATTGGGAAAGGAACATTTTCTTGAAGAGCAATCTTTAAAACTTTAGCTCGTTGAACATATTTAGGACATGAATTGTGATCTGTTGATTGATGTCTACCATCACAGTTTGTACATTTAGGCACTTCAGTGCATCTCCTTTCTGTAGACAAGGAGTGATTACCAAGGCAATTAGGGCACCCTGGCACAGAAGAAGAACAATACTTAGATGAGTGACCAAGCTTAAAACATTTTGAGCATTGAAGAGGTTTTTCTTGGTATATTTTATGAGCTTTTTGCTGACCAAAAAGGAATACCGGGTCAAATTGGGAACTAGCAGGTAAGATAAAGAGGACACTCTTACTGCTTCTTGTTCCCTTAGAATCTAGTTTGCCCATACGATGAACATCCAGAACCTCCAGCATTTCCCCCTTATTGTTCATAAGGCCATCTTTCAAGTCGTCATTTGACAGTTCCAATGGTATGTTGTACAGTACTATTTTCTGAGAATTTTTCAGGGTTGGTTTCCACCATTCAGGTGTAACAGGGATATTGCCAATTTTATTTAGGCTAAGGGCTTTGTAGGCTTCATTTCTGTCTAGAAACATAACCATTAGTGAACCATCTCTGTTCACATTCACAGAGAAGCTGCATCTAAAAGTTTTGAAAACATTCATTCTAATGTTAGTAATATTTTTGATAGAGAAAGATTGATCTTTTACTGTTGGAGTAAAAAGGATAATGGATTTGTCCTTTATCTCCACAGCTGGATTTGGGTTTGAGAGTCCCATTATTTCAGGAGGACTCATAGAAGGTTTTTTTCGTTTCTGTTTTCTGCCTACTGTCTGAAAATCCTCATTTAGCAGGTTGTCAGTTTCAGAGATTGGTGGCTCAGAGGCAGTAATCATGGTTTCATTCAGGCTATCATCATTGGATATTGGAGATACAATAATAGGAATATCAGCTTCTGATAACCAATTAGATGCTTGGCCCCCTTCCCTGAGGGGGGCTAGAAGTGTTAGGAAACATTGGGTTCAGGAAAGGGAAATTCCAGAAACTCTAACCACGCAATAGATTTATATGAAAAGGCAAAATAATACTTCTCAAACAAAAGGAGTAGCAAGAGCTTTAGTTCCTTTCACTCAGAAAATAAATGAAATCAATAAACATAAAATCAAAAATAAACATAAAGACATAAAATCAATTTGTTCTCAGCATTAAATATATGTGAAACAACTAGTGCCTGTTATATTTTGAGGCACAGTAATGTAGCCATAGCTTGTAGAAGCTATAATTTTAGAAATAACTAAATAGATTTTGCTTGCTTATATGTCTTGGACAGCCTAATAAAGCATTAATGTATGGTGTATTTCGAAGTTTGGAAACTGTGGTTGTCAATCAATCATGAAGAAACAAAAACTAAGTATTGCTCCCACGCCACTTTCGTCAGCGAATTTTCCACAAACTTGCTCCAAAAATTCATGTTGCCCTGGCTATGTATATCTAGGTATATTTCAAGTTGACAGATGTACAACTTGAGTCTCAACTTTGACCTATCAGAGTGAAAGCAGGGAATATATCTACCTATAAATATCCACCTTTCCCTGATTTGTATATTAGAGGTATCTAGAAAACATTTGTATCATTGTTAATTACATTTCAAGGTGTGATTTCTGTAACTTGTGTCTGAATTTTAATCAGATTAATAGCACACTATTAAGTACTTACTTTTAAAAGCCCAGCCTTCACTCCAGTTGGTAAAAGAGTGAAACCTACCTAATGGTAACCTACCTATGGTAAAAGTTGTCACCTGGATAAAAATTATTTTTTATGTAGTAATTCTTGACAGATTAACACGTAAATGCTTATGAAAGTACCTGTGTTTAAATGTCTGCATAGCCCTGATTGGTAATTTAGATGTAGCCTATCTGAAAAATATCATTATGATGTAGAAAGCTCTACAACTTGTGCCTGAATTTTAACCAATCAGAGTGAAAGCTGATTAAAAAGTACATAGTTTAAATGATTCACTCTAAATAATAAATTGGTAAAGCCTCCTAACTTTCACTTGAACAGAAATAATTTATGTGTTGCTACTCAAAGATTATTGGTAACTTACAAAAGTTGGAACTGGCGCTAGTGCCGAGAAAAGAAAACCTCAACTTTGTCTAGCATTTAGGGACACTATGTTTTTTACTGTAGTAATAAGAATAATTAGTTTAGTTTGTTTAGTTGGTAAAAAAAATAGTGTAGTAATAAGTGTCTGATCTTAGCTGCTGATAGAAAAACGATTACAAAGCTTGAAAAAATGTCCAGTGCTGCCAAATGCTAGATGGTTCTGTTGTTTTTTTTTGCCAACACTAGCGCCGGTTTTCACTCTTGTAATATACTGATACTCTTGGTCGCTATTTTTGAAAAGGGAAGAAATAAACTGTTGACCATTATCAGGAATCTGAGTCCGCTTATTCATTGCTTCTATTCCTTTTCATTCTTCCTCTTCTTTTCCCCTTTTTTCCTTTCTTATTCCTTTTCCTCTTCCTTTTCTTACCCTGTTCCTTTTCTTGAACTCAAAGGAAATTGACTCGACACTTATCTTTATTACTTTTTCATCTTTCCTGGGAAACACTTAGGAGGTAATTGGTAAATAGCATGTTGAGGCTAAGTTGTTAGATTAAGTACATGGAAATGACATTAGGGTAGGACTTTGAAACTAAGGATTTGATTCATGCGAAAAAAAAAACTGTACTTACTCCACGTGTTCCTAAGATTGGGAATGGAATATTCTTAAATGGAGTATCTACTGGAGAAGCAAACTCAATTCTTATAAAAATCTGGAAATACGGCCAAAATTACTCTTTTTTGAAGATTACCTCCCCCCTGCCTAGAGTAAAAGGATCCCGTAAAAGTGTCGACTGTGCAAGCTTTTGATAGTTTAAATAATTTTGCATTATTTCCCCTTGTTTTTTGGTCTTGTTTGTAAGATGATATACATATAATCCAATATAAAAATAAACAAATGATGTAAGTATTATACATTCCGACATATGACCATTATTTTGCCTAGAACGGTTTAAAAAATTTATTCAGCTTCACTGCATCATAATCAGATCATTCAAACTATTCATACTGTCAACTCTAGTTATTTTTAACAAAAAAAGCTCGTGTCAAATATAGTCCCAGCAAATATTGATTTTTTAAATTTAATAAATTTCGGTCTGAACTACAGTTATTTTAAACATTTGCATAGAAGTTAAAGAATATTTGTGATTTTATTTCCAGTAATTTATTTAAGACTTTGAGAAAAAAAAAGCTTAATATTTCTTTGCTGAATGGGTAATTGCTATTTAGGTAAGTTGAAGCTGGTCGTCTTAAATACTGTAGTTCATAAGACTGGACAAAGGATTAGATCTGAGTATTTTCTCGCTAAGGAGGGTGGCCATACCGAAATATAAAAAGGGTATTGTGTCTTTGTGTTTACTGTTAATTTCAGTAAATTTTAATTTGCAATAAATGATTCATTGACAGTTGATGATAACCATTAGCATAAAACAATTGACTTTAATCGGTAGTAATTAGTAAGCAAGCAAACTTTCGCATGCAAGCCGATTAGGGATCGCGTAGCGCAGGTGCCGATCTCCTGATTCTCAGCCCTCGGCCGGGGTGCAATGCGTGGTTGGGGCAAGCCATCCGACGCTTTCCCGTGCTTTTCCCTAGATTTCTCTAGGTACCCGTTTGAAGCTGGGTGGACTTTTGGCTTGTCTTACGGGGAAACGCCACTAACCCTCGTCCTAAACCAAACGGTCGGCACCACCGAGATTCGAACCAGCGACCCTTCGCTCGTGAGTTCGGCGCGTTAACCACTCGGCCACGGACGGACGTGGCTTTGCTTGGTAGTAATTAGTGGGAACGCTTGAAAAACAACTTCAAAGTTAAAAGTTGCAGGACTAGATTGGAGCAGCAGTGATGGAATAAACTGGAGTGCTTTTGCAAGTGCGTATCGAGAAGAAGTCGCAGCAAATGGGGGGGGGGAGGGCAAGTTCCCTATAATTTTGAAGAATGCATTGTCTGGGTGTTATTTTTTTTTAAATGACCTTTTCAGTACTTTTATTTTTTTTTAAAAAGATAATTTTGCCCCTTCTTGATTGGATATTAATATCAAAGTCAATAAGCTGAATACTCTGCTTCAGGAGCAGTTTCAGACTTGTTTCCCCGTAAAAGTCATTACTATGAGTGACACTGATAAGCCGTGGATAACCAATAATCTAAAGAATTTAATAAACACCCGTTGTAGCCTTCATATCGCTGGTGATACCATCGCTTCAGCCAAGTTACGTAATCATATTGTTAAACTGAACAAGCGCGCCAAGAGGCAGTATGTGAGGGATAAAATTACTCCGTTACTCACAATATACCCCCACAAATGGCATTCCTCAGTAAAAAGACTTACCGGTAAGACAACCCTCAGAGATCTAAGGCTGCTCAAAGAGGACGGCACCTTGACCTCAGCCAATGAAGTCAATTCTTTTTTTGCTGACATTTGTACCACATTTCCATCAATCACCAAATCAGAAATTGATACTATCATTGCTGGTGCAGAGATTGATGACGTATGTGAAGTCCCTGAATTCACTGTTTATAAGGAACTCCTAAGACTGAAAGCGAACTGTGCGTCCTGCCCAGGTGAGCTTCCAGTAAAGCTGTTACGCGAATTCACCATTTTTCTTGCTAAGCCACTCTCTTCTATAATCAACCAATCTTTCCGTCAGCAAGTATTCCCTAGTGCTTGGAAAAGAGCATATGTCCGCGTTATTCCAAAAGTAAGGTGTCCAAAATCTTGTGATTAACTCCGGCCTATATCAATAACTCCGAACCTTTCTAAAGTGGTAGAAACGTTTATTTGCCTTAAACGTATGTCACAGATCTCTGCACATCTAGACCCGTATCAGTATGGATGCTTAAGTGGCAGCAGCACAACTGTTTATTTAGTACGGATGTACCATCTCATTATCAATGGCTTGACCGAGGAAGTGCTATAGTCGACCTTCTCCTCGTAGACTACCGAAAGGCTTTTGATCTTATTCGCCATTCCGTTGCTGTCACAAATCTACGCGCCATGGGTGCGCACAAACATATTCTCCTTTTAGTGATCAATTTTTTACAAGCCCGCTATCAGTGCGTTTACAGTCTTTTCCCAGGAGATACTGACTCCGAATGGGTCGAACTTACATGCGGAGCCCCACAAGGTACTAAGCTGGCTAGTCTACTGTTTTGGTAGTAATAAATTTCATCCTTTCCGGCTATGAAGAAAGATTTAAGTATGTAGATGACTTGTCAGTCCTACTGAAATAATTGTTGAGAAGTCTGAGGCTGTTCCCCAATTCTGTAACAAAATAATCAACAACTTTAAAGATGAACGTACTGCAAACAGCCCCCAAATTAACGAAGGAAAGACTAAAATCTTTCGCTTTAATCCCCTGAAGAGAGACTTTGTGTGCCCTCCTCCTCCTTATCCTAGTGAATCTTCGGCTGTAGTACTTGGTGTCAAGTTTAGCATCGACTGCTCTTTCAGCCTTCATGTCGATACAATTATCAAAAAGGCAAATAGTGCGATGCGGACACTTATACTAATGCGTCGATTTGGTTTCTCAGTTGCACAACTAAGGATAGCCTATCTCACTTACATCCGACCAATCTTAGAGTATGCATGTCCCGTATGGGGCCCACAAGTCAATAACACTATTTACCTAAGTGACCAGCTTGAGTCAATACAAAAAAGAGCAGTCAAAATAATATTGTGCGATGCTTTTACCGAATATAAGTTAGCATTATCCACCTTACAAATTCCCTCTCTTCAAGAGCGTCGTCTCAGTCTGATCCTTGAATTTGGCCAATATTTTCTCAGAAGTGATAAACACACATCAATACTACCACCAATTTTAGTAAAACATCGAAGTACTAGGTCGAAGAACATTGACAGACTAGCAGCACCTCCTTCACGCACAAATCGTTTTTCCAACTCTTTCATCCCTTTCTTTGTATCAAAGTATAACAATTGTTCATTCAATTCTATTCGTTTTATGATTTTGTTGTTGTTTGATTTAATCCTTTTTTTGTAAGCACGAGTGCCATTTAGTTTTATGACTACGAGAGATTGTGCAAATAAAACCTATTCTAGGCAAATAAAATTCTATTCTATTGACGAAAACATTGTGCCCATTTTCGTGAATTCATGTCACTGCCGAGGAAACTTTCATAAGGGTATAGAAAACAGATGATATTGGACCCCCAGGTTCTTCTATGAGGAAAAAGACAAACAACAACAACAATGCTATTTAAATTTATCCAGAAAAATCATAAAACTAATTTAATTTACATAAATTAAACCATTTTTATGTAATCTATTTATTTTTGTATTTCTATCTTGTTTTTATTTTTAGCTTTGCTTTGGGCCATCGCGAATATTATAATCTTAGACCACAGTTTGTATGTTTGAGGGATCCTCAAGCATATTTGATAGTGAGTTTTTGATTTGTAAACCTCACTGTTGTGTATAAACTTATTTTTAAACACGAATTCTCTGGGTGACGGGGGGCGGTCATGTCGTAAATTAAGAGCAGATACACATACTTCTCTTTGCTTCACAGGGTGTGTGGGGTTTAGGGATCTTTGGGCTATGTTTCTACAAGCGAATTTAATAGATCTACGCAAATGGGATATCAAAGTCTTATAAAATTTCGTTTCATTTAGAAATATACCATTTAAAATAAGATCCTCTACTTTTACAAAAAGGGAACCCAAGGCATATTTTCCTCTTCTAAACTTTTACTTGACTTCCCTTTCCCTACTTTTACTTTTCTATTGTGGTAAATTCATGTCTCAAATGAGTTAATTCAATGTTAATTTAAGGTTATCTTTTTGCTTCTACTGGCAATGCTGCACTATATTTTGATAGGTGTTTTTGGTTCTTGTTTCTCTCATTTTTTTGTACCAAAAGTCTCCTATTCATATTCCTGTTCTTTGAATTTGCTGGGAACCTCTAACCAATGTGACCACATATTTTATAGGTATGATCGCGATCGTCAGCGGCGGTATCGAAAGCCATCTGACGAAGAAGAATTAGAGCGTTTAAAAAAGAAAGAAAAAGAAGGTAGTTCAAGTGAAGAGGCTCTGTTAGACATTGATATCAATGAAGAAGAAGAAGACGAAGAGAAAATAATTGAGGAGCGACGAAGAAAGAGAGAAGAATTAATGAAGGTATTCATATTATATTCCCTGCAGAATAGTTACTTCAATATTATGATGTCTAAATGGCACTCTAGAAACTCCTTATTCAAGTTGCAGACGTAACCTGGTTTATTCATAATTTTTGCGAGTTTAAAGATAATTTAAACATTGCAAATGAAATACGTAAAATCGTATAGATAGAATTTAGCAGCTGGATAAACTGAATTTTCGTTTCAAAGACTAGGAACTTGAATAAGCTTTTGGACAACCAGTAATATAAATGGTAAGTTTGATTAAAACAAATCCATTTTTTCTTAGCCCCAGTGGCATGACTTTGGGTCTGTAGGATGTGTTTTTGTGTTTGTCAAATGAGTATTTTGTTTTAGATCAGAATATGTTTGGCCACTCGACGCACGAATTAAAATAATTAAAGTGGTACGGTATCGCTGATTTTCTAAAATATTAACTTCTGTCAGTAGAAAGTCAATTAAAATGAACCTATTATCTGCAAAATCTATTAGCCCCCTTCCCCTAAAAATGTTTGGCTAGTAAGGTTTCAGGTCAGATTTACATTTTTCTGTCACAGTTAATATGAACGTCTTCTAAGAATTATCTTCAGCCTTTAAATGTATTTAATGGCTCCTAAACTGTGTCACTTATTGCTTTTCAGTTACGCCGCTTAGGTCATTCCCTGGTAAGTCAGTTATGGACGTCCTCTGGTAAGTCATTCGCGAAGTGTTTCTCAGGTTAAGTTTTTTCGAATGTAGGTTCGGGTTTTTACAACTTTGAAACTCAAAAATCGAATTCTTGCTCCTGATTTTCCCCAAACATTTTTATAGTATATTTTTTTTCAACAGAAAGGTCAAAAACACCAAATTCACCCTGGTCTAGTGATAGATCTGGCCCTATCTAGAAATCCATTCGGAATCAAAATATTCAATCTAATTCTACTTATTTAGCGGCGAAATATTTCTAGGGGCTCTCAAACGTCTAAACTGTATCATTTATTGCTTTCAAATTATGCCAGTTTTACCGCCCCCTGGTATGTTACACTACAAGTGAAGTATATCATGGCTTTTAAACCAAAATTTTTAGAAATTTAATTTTGAATTAACTACCTAACTATGCTAGAAAAAATACAGTCAACGATAGAAACTTGTGCTAAAAGAGTAATGTAATATCGCAATCTGAGAACGACGTTGTCCTTCTGGGCAAAAACTCATTCAAAGGTAAATGCGACTCAAGGTTTTGAACGCTCCATAGTCCAGTTAATAAAATCATATCAGTTTCTGTTTTTATGGCACTTGGTATTAACCAAGTGACATATAGCAATCGCCAATTCTGTCGGTCTGTCGGTCCCGGTTTTGCTACTTTAGGCACTTCCAGGTAAGCTAGGACGATGAAATTTGGCAAGCGTATAAGGGACCAGACCAGATTAAATTAGAAATAGTCGTTTTCCTGATTTGACCATCTGGGGGGGGGGGGCGGTTAATTTGCAAAAAATAGAAAAAATGAAGTATTTTTAACTTATGAGCGGGTGATTGGATCTTAATGAAATTTGATGTTTGAAATGATATTGTGTCTCAGAGCTCTTATTTTAAATCCCGACCAGATCTGATGACATTGGGGGGAGTTGGAGGGGGGAAACCTAAAGTCCCGGTTTTGCTACTTTAGGCACTTCCAGGTAAGCTAGGACGATGAAATTTGGCAAGCTTATCAGGGACCGGACCAGATTAAATTAGAAATAGTC
The DNA here is from genome assembly GCF_032884065.1 of Artemia franciscana. Classification (NCBI taxonomy): domain Eukaryota; kingdom Metazoa; phylum Arthropoda; class Branchiopoda; order Anostraca; family Artemiidae; genus Artemia; species Artemia franciscana. Next base: position 889,981 of record NW_027062698.1, read on the forward strand.
GTTTTCCCGACTTGACCATCTGGGGGGGGGGAGTGGGGGGCCGGTTAATTCGGAAAAAAATAGAAAAAATGAAGTATTTTTAACTTATGAGCGGGTGATTGGATCTTAATGAAATTTGATGTTTGGAATGATATTGTGTCTCAGAGCTCTTATTTTAAATCCCGACCGGATCTGATGACATTGGGGGGAGTTGGAGGGGGGGGGGGGAACCTAAAATCTTGGAAAACACTTAGAGTGGAGGGATCGAGATGAAACTTGATGGGAAAAATAAGCGCAAGTCCCAGATACATGATTGACATAATCGGAACTGATTCGCTCTCTTTGGGGTAGTTGGGGGGGGAGTAATTCTGAAAAATTAGAAAAAATGAGGTATTTTCAACTTACGAATGGGTGATCGGATCTCAATGAAATTTGATGTTTAGAAGGATATCGTGTCTAAGAGCTCTTATTTTAAATCCCGACCGGATCCGGTGACCGGGGCGGGGAGTTGGGAGGGGGAAACCTAAAACTTGGAAAACACTTAGAGTGAAGGGATCGGGATGAAACATGGTGGGAAAAATAAACACAAGTCCTAGGTAGATGATTGACATAAACGGAACGGATCCGCTCTCTTTGGGGTAGTTGGGGGGGGGGGTATTTCTGAAATATCAAAAAAATGAGGTATTTTTAACTTACGAACGGGTGATCGGATCTCAATGAAATTTGATATTTAGAAGGATGTCGTGGCTCAGAGCTCTTATTTTAAACCCGACCGGATCTGGTGACATTGGGGGGGGGAGTTGGGAGGGGGAAACCTAAAACTTGGAATACGCTTAGAGTGGAACAACAAAAGAGAGAATAATGAGGACTTTTTTTCCCAAGACAGTGAACCAACAAAACCTATTTGAATATTTCGGCCCTATATCTAAGGGCCGTCTTCAGCAAAGAAAAAATAAAAAACAGTAAAACACTTACAATAAAAGTTCTCAGTTAAAAATCCATTTTTTATTTTAAAATAGCCTTGACATCATTACTTCTTAACGAAAAGTTCAGCCAAGACTGTCTGATAAAAGCTAACATTTTACAAGATAAGAAGGTTCATTCATTTCACTAACTGTATTTATTAAAAATTGGAATGATTTCTTATTGCGATATTTGCCTTCTCTGCAGCTAATCTGATAGTTCTTTTGATATTGGGCTTGTTTTTGTTCGTTCCTATTTTTGTTTTATTTTGAATTAGATTATTTTCTATAATTAATTTTGTGTACATAGGGTTGAGTGTGTATTCACCCAAGTATCTATTTAAGGATGTATTATTATTTAAGTTCGTTTGATTTCGATTGCCTCACGGACAGTTTGTTTGATTCCTAGGTCATGTTTAAAATTATTTTGTGAAAGAAAAATTATTTGTGACTGATGAACAGAGAATTGTACAGAGTCCCTACATAGACCATTCAAGCGGACAAAATTATTTTAAATGGCAGAAACAAATTTCTGTTTTCTTATGGAATTGGATAAATTCACTCAAGTCGTGGCATCTTCACGGTATTACGTCTTATTTATAGGTCCTCATGACAAATAATTGTTGAACTTTTCGTCTAGGTGCTTGTGGTGATGTCATTTGTACTGTCATTGTGTTATTGTCCAGTGTACATAGTTTCGCTTCAAGTTGCAAGAATTATAACTCGTGCACGAATTTTGACCAAGCAGATTAAACGCAAATAGCGACCAAGAAAAATTTAGAAATTTTTTTTCATTTTGGTTGTATTGATTTTATCCTTTTGTAAGTTTTTTCTTCTTATATATTTGTCTTGCTAAGGACGGTCCTTGGGCATAGGGCCGAAATATTCATTCTAATTTGTCTCCCACTGTCTTGTGAAAAAAAAGCCCTATTGGTCTTCTTATTTTGATGTTTGAGATTAAACACAAATTGAGAAGTGCTCACTTTTACTTATGACTCTTAAACTAGAGCTTTAGTCAAAACTTTAGAATACTATAGACGCCATGTAATGATATTTCAAGCATTCTCCATGCGTCTTTTCTTGTTGGAAGTACACACATTGGGAAAAAAGGATCACGCACACTTCTCATTACCTTGATTTTATTGACATTCGGAGTAATATAAGATTTTTGGCTTTAAGTAAGCATGAATAAAAGCGCTCATCAAGGCCCCTCCTTGCCCACAATCGAAAATATATATGTTTTTATTCTCAATAGAACAATTCTTTTGAAGTTACTAATAAAGAAAAAAAACAAGGTTGGTTGAAACCGAGGTAGGATCCGTTGACCATTGCACCTGACGTTTTAACTAAGCGCGGAGGATAATGCCGGATGTGGCTGTTGCATGTACTTAATCAAAAGTATTTTTTTTTTTGTTTTTTTTTATAGATAGAAAAGGGGAATTTGTGTTAGCTTAGACGACTTACTTGAAAACTATACGCCTTTAAAAACCTATGGTGTCAATGGAACGAATAGTTAATAGTTTAGAAGCGTGGTCGTTTTATCCAATTTCTCTTCTTATTCAGCTATTTCTCTTCTTTTTTCTGTGTTGATATTTTTGTTGCTGTTGTAATTCCCAGCTCATTTTTATTGAAGTAACATTTGTTGTTGTTGTTTATAAGAGTGCTCTGAAGCAGAAGCTGGTTCAATCTATATAGACCATCTTTATTTTATTGAGCTCATTGTACAGTTTTGCTTTTTCATCACCTTCATCAAATCTAAGAAAAGTATAATAACAACAACAAAAAAGCTTCGCGTAGCCTATTTAAAGGCTCGACAATGTTGCATATGGCCTCAAGAATTGTTGCCATATCAACCAACCTTTGAAATACAATTGTCAGCATTTTTTTTTAATTGGCTCAAATTTCTAAGACTATTTGTGGCCTATTTTTTACTGCCAAAATCAACGGTTTTATTGTAAATTGAATTAAAATAAGGAGTCTTTTCAACTGAAAGTAAGGAGCGACAATAAAATTTAAAACGAGTAGAAATTATTACGTATATGAGGGGGGTTTGCCCCCTCGTCAATACATCGCTCTTTACGCTAAAGTTTTTCAATACCCTTAAAAGAGATATTTATTTTAATAAAACCGCTTTTTTGATTCGGAGGCCATTATTAAAGAAGTGGCAAAATTCGAAATTTAGCGTAAAGAGCGAGGTATTGACGCGGGGACGAACACCCTGATACGTAATAATTTCTGTTCGTTTTCAGTTTTAATGTTGCTCCTTACTGTCAGTGGAAAAAAAACTTGTTTTTTGTTTGATTTCTGATAGTGTTTTACTTCATGGGGGTGCTAGGGCACCCCCTTGAGAAATTTTCATGGAAAATTTTCTTTTCCCATGCAAAGTTCCACGCCCCCCCCCCACACCGACCAGAAAAAATCCCCTTGAAAATGCCTGTATGCTTTGCAATAACAAATAATATATGTCAACTAAGGGCAAAGTTCATAACTTGCAGCTCTTCCCTTTGGGACTGTGGGGGGTCATTTTACACCTAAAGTCATAGTTATCGGATTTTTAGACAAGGTTGAACCAAATGGCTATCTCAAAATTTTGATCCGGTGACTTCGGGGAAAATTGAGCACAAGAAAGTGTCTAGTTACCCTCCAATTTTTGGTCACTTTAAAAGGGGGAACTTTCAATTTCCGCTCCAATGAGCCCTGTCGCAATATTCTAAGGCCTCTGGGTCGATATGATCACCCCTGGGAAGAAAAAAAAAACAAATAAACACGCATCCGTGATCCCTCTTCAGGCAAAAAATGCAAAATTCCCCATTTTTTTGCAGATAGGAGCTTGAAACCTCTACAGTAATGCTCTGTAATACGCTGAATCTGATGGTGTGATTTTCATTAAGATTCTGTAACTTTTAGGGGGTGTTTCCACTTTTTTCTCAAATAAGGCAAATTTTCTCAGGCTCGTAAGTTTTGATGGGTAACACTAAACTTAATGAAACTTACATATTTGAAATCAGCATTAAAATCCGATTCTTTTGATGTGTATATTGATGTCAAAATTTCCCTTCTTTAGAGTTGTCGCCTTTTTTTTATATTTTTAAGACTGTTCATGACCTATTTTATTATTCTGTTTCATTTATGCCACCAAAAATCAATGGCTTTACTGTAAAGATTGTCCCTCTATTATGGAAAATAAGGTACTATAATCAAGATCTGAAAACAGCCTAGCAACCTTAAAAAGAGTCGATAGAGTTTGCCTAGAAACGAATGATAGGAGACAAATTAAACCATAATTGAACTACATTCTGATTTACGAGAATATTTTTTTTTTTAATTTGATATTTTTCCTTTAAATCGCGGAAAAGTGGACTGCCCACTTTTCTACATTTCGGTGTGGAAAATGAAATTCCGTTTTTACCGGTCTCCAGCGGTAGCACTAAATTATAGTAAAAATTACAAATAGCTTGGAATAGTTTTCAATTTGAAGAATCTCGACAGGAGTCTTAAGTAGGAGATTTTGCTATCTTAGAAAGACGTTGAGGAAAGTGAAAAACTCACAAATGGCTTTATAGCCCAAATTGGAGCCTGGAATGGTATTTGCAGTACCTATATCCACTTATTCTCCTTCAGTTAAGGCACTTCCATTTCATGAACCTGTGTAAATGTTGTGGTAGGGGAAGAAAACTTCTGTTACAATTCTACAGACCAAGTAAAGGTCTTGAACTGTATTTCAATCTCATACATCTACTTCTTCCATACCAGTAAAGTCTGGAAGATTCTACGAAAACGAATCTTAATTTAGAAAAAAAATCAAGTTTGCCGTAGAATCTAGGTCAAATATAAGAAATTGCCTTCAATACTCACAGTCCAGAGACACCAAACTTGCGAAACGTGAATTTTTTCCCAAAAGTTAGGAAAGTCACTCCAGACAGCAGCGTATTTTAGAACTTCCCAACCGATTAATTGATGTTAGATTAATCAATACAGGATTTGCAAATATATACAAGCATTTAATGGGTTTATACGATATTTTGTCGAAAATTTTAATAATTGAAAACAACTTTAGAAATGCCTGTAGGACTTACAATCTTATTGACAGCGTTGGTTTGTTTCGAGTACCTGACCTACCTAGACATGAGATCACTGTTTTTATTGATTTTGATTTCATTGAGGTGTTGGAAATTCAAATTAGGCACATCTGTACTTTTTTTGTTACAGGGGGGGGGGGTCTAATCAGAATGTTGAAAACACGATTCGTGTCAAAATTCTTGGATCATAAATGTTGAATTAATTTGATGTCTTATAATATTTTGGTATCCCTCCTTGATGTACTCATGTATTTAGACACTCTTACCATACCATGTTAAATGATTAATTGGAAAAAAATTCTGAAAAAGAAGTTTTCTAAAGAATTGTAAAGGCCATATTAAATTTTGGATCAGAAGAAGTAAAAACCCACAATAACTCAAACTCAAAATAACCAAAAATTGCTATTAAAGAATAAATGAAGCCCAAAACGAACAGAAATTAAATAAACAATCATAACAAACAAATGAATACTAGTTACTTATATAAGTGAGTAATTAAATCTTGAAACAAGTGAAACTTAATTGAATATGCAAATCTAGCTTGAAAAGACCAAAAATTTCTACAAAGAAGAGTTTGGGATTTGCCCCTTTTTTTCACTGTAAAAGTCTAAAACCTACCGCGTCATTGGCGCTTCACTGAAAATTATTTGCGTCTTGAACAGTCTAGAAAACTACAAATCAAATCAAACTGAATGTCTGGTATATAATGTTATTAATTGTTGAAAGATCATCAGTTCAAGATTTTATTTCACTGTAATTTTATTTCTATTTTCGATACTGCAATAACTGGAAAAGAAAATATTTGTAACATAATTCGTTTTCACTGAAGCACTAACGACGTAGTAGGCTTTAAAATTTTACAGTTAGGGAAGGGGGCAGTACCCAAGTTCTTGTTTGTAGTGAAGCTATATCTGTTTTGAACAGTTTTGGAAAGAACTAATAAAATTATCTAAATATTTGATATATAATAATATGAATTGCTGAAAGCTCATCAGTTCAAAATTTAATTTTAATGTAATTTTTATGTTTATTTTCAACCTTGTAATAAGTACAAAAGAAAATATGTGTAATATAATTAGTTTTCAGTTAAATGCCAATGACACAGTAGGATTTAGACTTCTACAATGAAAGAAATTTCTGAAACTCTGAAAAACTCTTCTTTATAGAGATTTTTGTTTGTTTCTAGCTGGATTTCCACATTCAGTTTAAGTTTCAATCATCTGAAGATTTAGTTACTCATTTTTATTAGTAACTATTATTTTTTTGTTTTCGATGATTGTTTGTTTAATTTCTATTCGTTTTGGGTTTCATTTATGCCTCAATATCAAAATATTTTCGTTTGTTTTAAGCTTGATTTGCGGATTCAACTTAAGCTTTACTCGTTTGGAGATTTATTTATTCATTTATATTACTACTTGTTGTATGTTTTTTTGCTATGATTGTTTATTTAATTTCTTTTCCTTTTGGTTTGATTAATTCTTTCATAGTAATTTCTGGTTGTTTTGAGTTTGAGTTATTGTAGGTTTCTATTTCTTCTGATCTTAAGTTTAATATGGCCTTTACTTTTCTTTAGAAAACTTCTATTTTGGAAAGTTCTTTTGAAATTATTTTTTTTATTCCAAAAAATTAACAGTTTTGTAAAGAACTGATAAATTAAACTGAATATTTGATATATAATGATATTAACTGCTGAAAGCTCACCAGCTCAAAATTTTGTTTCATCCAGGCCCGATTTAATGCTTTGACGCCTGTACTTCCAAGCGTTTTTGCTGTTCCTTTTTTTGCAAGATTTTCTGGGAAATTCTCGAAACTTTGGGAATAGTAAAAGCTGCAGGGTCTAGTGGGCCTATTAGTAAATCCTGGTCTGGTTTCACTGATAATTTTCATTCCATTTTCAAATGCAGTAATAAGAACAAAAGAAAATATTTGTAATATAATTTCTTTTAGTAAAGCACCAAATACCCAGTAGGCCTTATACTTTTATCGTTAGAGAAACGGGTAGTAATCCTACTCTTGTTTGTAGTGAAGACGCCATTCAGTTGATGTACATAACCCCTACTCCCTGAAAACGACCGCAATCTAACAACCAATCCTTAATCCTATTCTCATTTGTGTTTGAATTGTGTTCTCCCAGTTATTATAACAAAAAAAAAGGTAAACTAATTTTGTAGAATTTTGTAGCCACTTAAGTAAGAGAATGATAATTCCAAGTAAGAGAATTGGCTATTTAAGTAAGAGAATGATACTTTTACCGTTTAGGAAACGGACAGTAGCCATACTCTTGTTTGTAGTGAAGAAACAATTCATTAGAAGTACATAACCCCTACTCCCTGTAGATAACCGTCGGTCTAACAACCAATCCTTAATCCAATTCTCGCTTATCTTTGAATTCTGTTCTCCCAATTATAATAGAAAAAGGTAAACTAATTTTGCAGAACTTTGTAGCCATTTAAGTAAGAGAATGATAAGTCTAAGTAAGAGAATAGGTTATTTAAGTGAAAGAATTATACTTACACCGTTTCGTAAACGGATAGTAGCCATACTCTTGTTTGTAGTGAAGAAACCATTCTTTAGAAGTACATAACCCCAATTATTTCGGGAAGAATTAGGGGAACGACTTTTGAAAAGTTTTTTAAATTAATTTTGTTAGTTTTTTGATTGCAAAAAGTTTCAACTTTAAAAAAAAAATCCTCATTTCCGAATAAATTTTTTTTTTCAACGTCAACTTTCATCAAAATATCAAAACTAGTTTCAAAGTAACAATATCAAAGTACCAAACCATCTAAGTTCAGAAAGGATCAAAGTTAACAAGGTATCAAAGTAAACAAAGTATCAAAGTAACAATAACTAATATTCCGTGGCTCAGAGCCATATCCCCGGGGTGGGGGGGAAATTTACATTCGATGCATTTGGGTAAAAGAGGGTGTATGCGTAAGGAGGGGAGAAGGGGTGGTAGATGCCCTCCATTAACTTTTGACTCATAAAAAGGTAAGTATAACTTTCAAATAAGCCACCTTCGAAGTTTATACGACCACTCCTTATATAAAAACCGTATATGTCTCCGGGGCATAACTTAAAACACTTGGCCCCTGGCTTTGTGAGTTCTGTTGACCCTGGAGTTTTTGTTTTGTGATGTTTGAACTATTTAGAAAAAATGAACATCTTAAAATTTGTATCGAATAAATTAGGGAAAAAGGGATAGGGGGCTAGTTGCACTTGGATCTCTCTTGACTCTTAAAAAATGAATTAGAACTCTCAAATTCTTATCAAATGAGCCACCCTCGAAGTTAATACGACCACCCCCTACATAAAAGCTTATATGTCTCCGGGACATAACTTAAAATACTTGACCCTGGGCTCTGGGAGTTGTGTTGAACCCGGAGTTTTTTTTTATCCGATTTTTCAACTATTAAAAAATATGGCTATATCAAATTTGTATCGGATGGATTTGGAGAAAAAGGGCTTGAGGGCTAGTTGCACTCTGAGAATTAGAACTCTCAATTTCTAATCAAATGAGCCACCTTCGAGGTTTATACGACCACCCCTTACATAAAAAATCTTAGAGGCCTCCGGAGCATATTCTTAAAATACTTGCCCCGGGCTCTGGGGACTGTGTCAACCCCGGAGTTTTTCTTGTGTGACCTTTGAACTTTTTTTTTTTACAAAATGGCTATCTCAAAAATTCGTATTGGATGTATGTAGGGAAAAAGGGGTGTGGGTGGAGGCTAGTTACCCTTCAATCTCTTTTAACTCTCAAAACCTGAACTAGAACTTTCAATTTCCAATCAAATGTGCCCTCTCTAAAATTTATACGAGTATCTCTTCCATAAGAACCATATATGACCCAGAGCATAATTTAAAACTCCTGCCCGCTGGTCCTGGGGGATTTCGTCGACTCCAGAGTTTTCGTTATATGAACTTGCTATCTCTAAGTTCTTATGTTTTATCTATTAGTTTTTTTTTTCATCCCATCAAGTTGGCCACCAAAGCTGGCTAAATGAACTCTGGATCAGCATAAAGCATGTTTATAGGGGTCAGAATAGGGAATAGGTTTTCCAGCAATAGGGGTCAGAATAAGGCTTCTATTCAGAAAGGGTCGGAAAGGGGTCAAAATAGGGATTAGGTTTTTCAATAATTCAGCAAAGCATATTTCTTCGCTCCAATATAAAGTTTTTAGCTTGTAGAAATTGCTAATGAAAGCAGTCTAGATAGTCTTTGTTGTGGGACTTTGTTCGATTATCTTAACCATTAAAAAAATCGATGTAGATAAATTGTCAAATTTTTTTCTTTCAATGTTTATTGAATATGCCAATCATTATTGCTAGGAAGAATAAATATGTTTTTATGTGATTTGACAGCCTTTACGTAATGAAGCCTCTAAATCTATTAGCATTACTGAATCAAGAAAAATAAGCTAAATTGGATGCTCTTTCACAATGAACCTAATTCAGTTAGCTTTTTTTTTTAATAAGTTTCAAGTATGTGCCTTCTAAATTTTTGTACGTTTCCAAAGGAAAAAGTGTACGAAATTGACTGTGTTTGACTCTCCCAATTTATGCATCTATTGAGTCAATGCATTAGATTAAATTATTATTTGAAGTAAGTTAAAATTGATTAAATCTTGAATCAGAAAGTGTGTAGTTCATTATTCAGTAGCCATTAACTTTGAGGAATAATATCTCGAAAAAATGAGCAGTGTACACACCCCTTTACCTTTTGACGTCTGTGCTGTGCTACCTTAATAACTAAAAGGAAAGCATTAAATAAAAACAAACAATCTTGCGAAATAACTTGCTTTCAAAACCTGGATCTTAAGCACTTTTTACGTTTTTTGGAAAATCGGGACGAAAAATTAGGGAACTCAACTAAGAAATATGCAGCAAAAAGAGAGGCTCATGTCAGATCCTATCAAAGTGTGTATGTATGGTTGAGTTCCCCCGTTTTCCAGAATACACCGTTTATAGACACTCATAAAGTTTATAATAGTCAATATGTTTGGTATGTTGCTTAAATTTAAATTGGCCACATTCTGCAGATATATACTTTTACATATGAGTGGCTGTGTGATTTCTGCTATTATAACCAAATCTGGTATAAAAAGCACACGAAGAAAAATATTTCCTAATCATATATTTTTCACTCAGAAACCAAATCCGTCATTGCCTCTGCATCCTTTAAAAGATTTAAAGCAAAATGCATATGCATACTTTTACCTATAAGTGGCCCCTTTACCTATGAGTATGATCTGGCACTTTTTGCATTAATATCTAAATCCGGTACGAAAAAAATAAAGAGGTAAATCACTTTCAAACCATAATTTTTCAGTGTGAATTAATCCTTAGTAAAAATCGTTGCAATTTGCATGTACATACTAAGAGTAGCTGTGTGATTTTTATAAGCAGCGTTTTATTCTTTATAGATTTATTCTTAACCCAAACCCTCTAGTGCGAATTCTTCCTTGAAAAGCTTTGCAGCAATCTGTATATGCATACTTTTACTAGTGAGTAAATTAAATCCATATTATTAAAAATAATTAAAAGATTTTTAAAGTAATAAAATTCTAATTAAAATAAGGATGGAATCAAGTAAGAAAAAAAAATGTAGAAAATTCTTTAAAACAATAATTTTTAGCTTTATTGCTTCTATCTACATATAGACTACTTCAGTTGATTTTTAGAACCCGGGACAGTAGTCACATTGAAGAAAAGAGAAGACATATATCATTTACTTTCCTATTCAATGCTCCTTCCATATATTAATCAATGCCGTTGCTATTATGCTCTTGGCCCCACCCCCTGATGTGCCGGGATATAGCCCTAGGCTATTTGAAATTGGCTTGGAATTATGAACCAACTGTTAATAAGAAATAACTTTTTTTTCAGAAAATGGTCCGCATAGCGCGGGTACCGTTCTCTTGATTCTCGGCCTTCGGCCGGGAGAGCAGTGGCGTGGTTGGGGGCAAATCATCTGACACTATCCGTGCCCCCCCCCATGGTAAGAAGTAAGCACAAAAAAGAACGAAGAATCTACAGAGCTAACAAACATTTGTATATAGGCTAGGGCTATTTCTGGCCCGATTAGTGAGCATAAGTTGCAATCGCAAAGGCAGTGAATGTTATGTTTGGAAAGAGTATTGGATACGGAATCGATTGATATGTTTCTTTTTTCTTATCTGCGCTCTACTCTATAAGTAAAATCAACCATTACTTTCACCTCTGAGCTATATTTTTATTTTCAATTTTACAAACAAAGTTTTAATACAAACGGAGAAAACACGGCAGCTAAATCATTTTTATTTCAGAAACTAAACCCTTCAGTACCTGTCCAGCCTTCAGAAGAGTCACAACAGTCTTGGAACGTTTCACCGCCTAATTCCCCTAGTGCGCAAAGTGAGCGACTCCCTACAAGCGGAGTGGACACGGATAGTCTAGGCATTAATAGTCCGCGATCGGGTACACCTTTGGTGATGAAATCACCCATTCGGGAAAAGGATGATTTAGAACTGGAAATGCCCCCTCTGCCACCTTTACCACCGCCAAAGAAAAAAGCTGCAGATATGTTCTCGGAGAATGACATGTTTTCAGAAAATTTTGAGGTATGAGATTAAATTTAAATTGGGTGATTCAGAATCAAATATGACAGGGTCCTTAAATCATATGAGGAAGTTTAGAGAAAATAATTGAACCTGGTTTTGATACTAATCCACGAATTAGCTGGTAGAAAAAACATACTTGGGATCTCGTGGTATTTACTTGAATAGGGAGAATATATTTTTTTTATTACAGGCTTCACAGCTCTATCACAAGTGATGATTTGCCATTAGTCCTGGTAATTGTCTCGGCTTTTACTTTTATGATGCCCTCTCTTGAACGCCTCAAGAGAAGGATTTTCGGGGATTGCGCCTGCTGGGAAACCATGTTTCATGTTTCATTCCATGTGCAATAGATCGCCGATCGGATCTTGTCTTCAAGTATTCCTGGCAGGGTGTACCTGCAGAAGGTAGTCCTGTCGGGTTGTACATTGGCGGGTGAATCGCAAAAGCTTCATTCTGTCGGGAATGAGTTTCGATACCTCCCTGTTCTTCAGTGTTTTTAGAACTGACTTGGTCAAATTGGCTTCCGAGAAATTACTTAGCAATGGTTGGACTAGCAATTTTCTGTTTTGATTTAGATTCAGTAGATTCAATTCTATTCTGATAGATTCAATTCAATAAATTCTGCTTTAGATTCAATTCTAATTTTTATGCAGTTCCCCTGTTAGCGTAAAATTTAAAAGCTGACCACTGTTAAACGCTAAAACTTCGCGAAATGTAAACTATTGGCTTGCCTAGATTATCTTATGAAAAGCTTAGTCAAATAAAGATGGAAGAAACCATCATTCACGGATTAATTTGAATCGAGAAAAATTAGGTTTAAATATTCTTGCTACAATCATGCAAATCATCCATACTGTATAGAACCTAGTAGGTTAATAATCCCTTTTTTTTCGAGTAATTACTATTTTAGTGAAGCCTTCTTTCACATCTAGTTAACATAACATCTAGTAAAGTTGTACTTGTAAATTTTGTCATTTTTAAGTGAATTGTGGCTTTTTTTTATTTAGGGATAGAATCCATTGGTGTCTTGACGACTCAAGCCCGAAAAGCACATTAAAAGTTTTGTAGCTTTGTACCTTAAAACCCATTTTGCGGTTTTCAATGTCGAATGACCATCACAAAGACCAAGGGATCATAAGCAGATTCTCGAAGGGGACTAGCCATCATCAAGATGTGTCGAGAATTCGTGGTTTGACTGGAAAGTTTCTGAAATTTTACTCCACTTTTGTCGGCGAGCTTCTCGATCAGGGTGGGTGTTACCATAGAAAATACCCGTAAGCGGTTAAATTGCTCAGACGAAAATTTATTTCGGCTGACTTTTAGCGTTAGATGGAATACTTGAACATTATTAAGGACTGCCCTGTCCTGAACTCTAAATGGAAAGTTCTGCTCCACTTAATCTAAAAAACTAAATTCGCACCTTCTGAAGATATAAATTGAATTAAAACGGAATATTTTTATCCTCATCACAAAATGCGAGTTTAATGCGTTTTTTAAGATTTCTGGGAAAGTAGGTGTCGGCTCTTTGTTTTGTCATTTATTCATACCTCTTATCCAAGCTCTACAAGTTATCGCAAGACCGCACAATTAATTCTAAATAGTTTGGCCACATAAACTTCAAAGGTTTATAATAGATAGATAGGGTGAACCGGTAAGATGCTATATCACCTTAAGAGTCTTTTAATTAAACTATCTATTATGTCCCCCCAATAAATGTCTTCCTTGGTTTGCAATTGTGTATTGCTTCTAAGGAGGGTATGACGTTCATATATAGGAATGACCTCAGAAAAAAAAAACAAAAAAAATCTACTAAAACAGGCGAGTTGTGAAAAATAGGGGAATATTCTGGAAATTTTCCCTATGTGTGTGCCTGGATACACAGCACGAATAATATATCTGACAAATGCTCTCATTAAATTTTCTGGTAATCTTCCTCGTCCATGAGCTGAAAATAACTGACAACATTAACAAAACGTTAATTTAACATCAACATCAATTGACAAAATTAACAATAAAACTCGTCCATGAACCGAAAAATAGCTGACAACATTAACACATTGAGATTGACAAAACATTAATTTAATATTAACGTCAACTTTAACTGACAACATTAATATTTGTTCATCAGCTGAAAAATAACCGACAACATTAAGCAATGTTAACACATTAACATGAACGCAACATTAATTTAACATCAACGTCGACTGACAACATTAACATTAAAATGCGTCAATAAGTTGAAACAAAAAAATCCGAGGATAAATAACCAATTCGCTATTATCTTGGAATCTTAACTGTCTATGTCATCAGTGGTCGAAATTGTGATCATTTATTCTGATACGTGATATCCTTTAAGTAGGTGGTGTTTATCAATAATTGCTTCTTCACTTTGATCAACTTTTTTTTACCGTGTTTTTTTTTTTTTTTTTTTTTTTTTTTTTTTTTTTTTTTTTTTTTTTTTTTTTTTTTTTTTTTTTTTTTTTTTTTTTTTTTTTTTTTTTTTTTTACTGGGTGCGATTAATGAGCGATGATAAAAAAGCTTTACCTAAAAATTTTCATTCCCTTTTAAGTGAGTCTAAAAGACATTGTTGTCGCTATGAAACTTATTTGGTGGCAATAGTTGGTCAAATTTGAAATCCAATTTTGAATCCTAATTCAAGGGCTTGGATGACGCTTATCACAGTTTTCTGTATGAACAACTTTCCAAAGTTGCTTTTAACCCAATTAGTGAGAATCTGACCTCCTCTCTTGTAATTGTCTGTATGAAGACCTTCATCATTATCTACAATCAAAGCTGCTATTATAAAAATGAAACATTGATGTAATTTAAAAATATATTTATAGAATTATGTTCATCATTAACTTTTAACGGATTCTTCCGTTTGCGGTGAATATATCTTCATTCATAAAAGGGCAAACAAACTTAAATCCCTCCCATCCGTCATATTAACAGTAAATGTCATAAGATTAGTTCCGTTACTTAAAGGAAAGTACATCTAGAAAGTATTTCAAAATTTTAAATTGTAGTGAATTAACCTTCTGTCGTTTACACATCAGTGAAAATCAGTTGTTGCAACAATGAAAAAAAAACCAAGAATTTAGCAATGAGAACCTTCAATTTTTTTATAGTTGATTTGAATTTCCTTGAATTCATTTGAATTTGGTTAGTGAAGATGGAATAGGTGTTACAACCCAGGATGTGTAACAAAACAGGTCATTACTTTAATAGAATGCAACGTGGGAGGATATCCCTTATATTCTACTATGAATAGCTAGAACTTGCTTATACAACCGAATTTCCAATTACTTTTTTTTCTCTGTGATTTCCAGCGTCGTTGAATTCGTCAGGTGAAACACCTGTACGCACGTATCTTAATTGGGCTTCGCCACTTCATTTTGGCTTTGTTTGGATCTGTATCTGTGCATGACTGACCAATTTTTTCTTTGCACCTGTGTTCGTCTGTGTCATAGAAACATACTTTATATTATGACTGAAAATAGAAGTGACTAATAGGTAGGTCTGACGCGATCCTTCTCTTGAAGTTTGTGTGGGGAGTGAATTTTTATCTTGGGAAAATCCCAATAAATGCGGTTTATGGAAAAGGGTATACGTAACTTATAAGTGTAGAAACTGGCGATAGTGTCGACAAAAAAAGCATCTAGCGTTTGGCGTTTCTTTGGATTTTTCTCAGTCTAATAATAACAAAAAAATGATTTATTCCCATGTAAGTGGCAACAGTACAGTAATAAGTATCTGATCTCGATTTCTGACAGAAAAACAAATTCAAGGCTTAAAAAATACCAAGAGACGGCAAACGCTAGACAGCATTGGTTGCTTTTTTTTGCCGACGCTAGCGCCAGTGTCCGCTCTTGTAAGTTACCCATGCTGTTTGGAGAGCACTGAGTCTTAAGAGAGTTTGGTAAATTTTGGTAGGAGAAGAACCTGAAAAAGTAAATAATTGCTATGTTTGACACTTGAATGAAGGCAGATCCTTATATGGTTGCCCAGTTTTTAGTGAAAATAGCTAAAAGTTCGCACAATATAATAGAATAGAATCGGTTTTATTTGCACAATCTGTCGTAGTCATAAAACTAAATGGCGCTTGTGCTTACAAAAAAAGGGATTAAATCAAACAACGAAAAAATCAGAAGACGAATAGGATTAAATCAACAATTGTTATACTTTGATACGAAGAAAGGGATGAATGAGTTGGAAAAACGATGTGCGTGATGGAGGTGTTGCTAATCTGTCAATGTTCTTTGACCTAGTACTTCGATGTTTCACTAAAACTGGTGGTAGTATCGATCTGTGTTTATCACTTCTGAGAAGATATTGGCCATATTCAACAATCAAACTGAGACGACGCTCTTGAAGAGAGGGAATTTGTAAAGTGGATAACGCTAACTTATATTCGGTAAAAGCATCGCACAATATAACTTTGACTGCTCTTTTTTGTATTGACTCAAGCTGGTCACTCAGGTAAATAGTGTTATTGACTTGTGGGCCCCATACGGGACATGCATACTCTAAAATTGGTCGGTACAATAGCCGAGGGTTGGCCGAGTAACATTAAGTGCAAACATTGAACAAAGTTTTGCAGCAAACCGTACAAGAAAAAACCTTCATTTAATAAAAAGGCAGTTGTTTTATTTACTTGTATGGTATTTTACAATCTGTATATTATGTACTCTGAGATCAACTAAGTTTGCACAATTTTCTTTATTGCTAAAAAAAAAAAGATCTATTTGTGAAATAAAATTAATTCCGAGTTGACAAGAACATTTTTGGACTGAAAAAGGCCCGATGCAGGTATAAGATTTTCAGGTTGTTTAAGAATTCAGTTGTTTCGACTCTAAGTGCCTGGTATTCAGAATAAATTGTTTTTGTCAAGAAAATGTCTGGAGTTTCTCTGGCATTTGTTATATTGAGTGATTCCTCCTTAGATATCGGTTTTGTCTCTTGTGTCGTACATTTTGAGTAGAAATAAGTATTTTACTTAATGTTTTGTATCTATTTAGGACTTTCATTTCTTGTGTTCAGAGAGCGTTCTGTTTCTATTTTCTACTTTCTATTTTCTTTCTCTGCTTTTCTATTTCATTTTCTTTCTATTTCTATTTTCTACAATGCGTTTACCAAATATTGAATTTTATAGAGTCCAAGTGGTATAGAACCGAGGAGGAAGATTCAGGAAGGAAATGTTCACTTAACAGACAACTGGGACGATTCTGAAGGATACTACCGTGTCCGCATTGGGGAGGTGCTGGATGGTCGCTACTCTGTCTATGGCTATACGGGTCAAGGGGTTTTTAGTAATGTCGTCAGAGCTAGAGACACAGCTAGAAGCAACGAGGAGGTTGCAATAAAGATCATTAGAAATAATGAAATAATGTAAGTTTTGCATTCTTTTCATTTGTTTCTTGCCTCTTCCCATGCTTCTACTATTCTCGCCCTCTTCTCTTTCCATTTTATAGGTATTCTTTGTTGTGTCACAAACTGAAAGGGGGTACTATTAAAAATAGAACTAAGCCTGTTTTTTTTTGAATTGTCACAGGTAGGGAATGGCTACAGGTTTGCTCGACAAATCCTTGAGTATAACCCTTGTTCTCCTCTGTGTTCAACGTATATGACTTTCTATTGCACAATCAATTTTCTTTTCTACTTTAGAGAAGATTTTCAATCCAATCAATCTAATATTATGTGAAGAATATATAAAATTATCAAGCTGAAAGAGTTTTCCCAAGCCTTTTCTTTCTCTTTCTAACTAATGTTTAAAAGATTACTATTAAGCAGTTTTCTTCCTTTATGACATGAACAGAGAGCAGATGGGATAGGTTTCGAAATAGGGGAAGATAAGACTATTTTGATCCAGGATTCAATCGTTTTAGACTCGTGTGGGTTGATCTAATATTCTCAGCAAAAGATGATGATTTATCACACTCTTATGGAAATCAAACATTCATCTTGTTATCTCTTTTTTGTGATTTTTTTATTTACTCCTTGGAAGCCATTTCAAACAAAAGGATGGTATGGGAGGGTTAGGTATATTGTATGGCTTGATATTTTCCTGTTTCTTCCAGGAAGGTCTTCTTCTTTCTTTTTTGTATTAAGCCAGAGGAGAACTATATTACCACTCACCTAACTCACTCTTAATGGTAGCATTTTGGTGTATTTTAAATTGTGGTGTGCGTTATTACTTAATCGCATAAATATGTATATACTATATACGTGGTGTGTATTATCACACCACGATAAATACTTGGTGTGTATTTATCATAAATGATAAATGTATTGAAATGAAATAGTCGTGGGCATCAAGCCATGGCTAATTGTAGAAAAAGCCAAGACAGATAGTCCATTTGAGTGAGAAGAAAAGCCTGTTGAGGTTCTTTCATAGGCTTCACTGTTAATCACGCTCGGATTTGCAATTCTAATGGAAAATCACCCATTATAATTGCTAGTGTAATTCTACTCCAATAGGAGCGCCTTAGCTTCGCCTCGAGTTAAACTGAGATAGACGCGTGCAATCGCTTGATTGACCAAAAACAACACAAGTTGACGTTCGCATTCGCTTTGATACAGACCAAATTAAATAATGAGTGACAGAGAAATAGTGGCAAATATAATGGAAAATTGAACTTATTCTGAAAAATGGATTTAAATGCCTGCCAAGAGTCTCAACAGGTTGACTCAAGAATTTAAAATTGACATAGGACCATTGATTGCCTGGGATGCGAGGTAAACAAGGGGTGCTTACCTGTGTTCTTTGGCAGGTTGAACCAAAAATCTAGAATTGAACATGAGACCATTAATTTCGCCTAGAATCAGAGGCAAACAAGCGTCTAAAGTCAAAATATGGGCCAAATTTATATATATATATATATATTATATATTTATTTTATATATATATATATATATATATATATATATATATATATATATATATATATATATATATATATATATATATATATATATATATATCATGTTTCAATTCTAGATTCTTGGTTCAACCTGCCTAAGAACATAGGTAAGCACCCCTTGTTTACCTCTCATTCCAGGCAATCAAATGGTCCTATGTCAATTTTAAATTCTTGAGTCAACCTGCTGAGACTTAAAGTGGCGAAACCCTATAGGCCAGTGTATTATCCTGATAAGCCCTTGTGTTGGGTTGTTGCCTCTGAATTATTTGTCTTTATTATTTTTTCTATTGTTTGGTAAATGACGACTTATACTTATTGACGACATGACTGCCTGTCCATGGATTATTCTTTATGGTTGATTGTGTTTGGCTATGCTGTTTGACCTATGTGATTGTATGGATGAGTAGGGTTAAGGCCTCATTCAAGTGCTGGTCTATATTAATCACTAATTTAGGAAAACAGTCTTCCTTTTCTCCTTCTGTCTGTTTTTTTTTTTTTTTTTTTTTATGTGTTTGTGCTGTTGCATTGGTGATTTCTCTTTTCATGATATATATATATATATATATATATATATATATATATATATATATATATATATATATATATATATATATATATATATATATATATCCTCTTCCATCTTTTGGAATCCTACTCCATATTTCAGGACCATATTGTACCACTGTCACCACTGTTGGATCTCATGTTTTAATCTTGGTTCGCAGACTTGTCTTCCTATTTTTTCAAACTGTTTCAGCTGTGAGAAAACAGCTAGAGCCTTTGACTATTCTACTTTCGACATTTTCACTGCATCCAACATTTTTACTTCTAATGCTACCTTCGTTTTGAGCTTAATGTATACCTAACTTCATTTCTGTTTTTTTTTTTTTTAGGTTTTAGTATCACTCAGAATCTTAAACTTTTGTTATTTAAATAGCGAAATAGTTGAATGTTATTTAATCTATGCAATTAAATAATTATCAATAATTATTTCTAACTTAGATATTTAAACACTTGTGCTTCATGCTAGTTATGTACAATTTATGAACAATTAATTATAATTGCTAAGGATCAAATGCTCCCGCTGTTAATTGTATTTTATTTGGCCTTGTTATGATGACGACGGTTGCTTTGTTGACCAACTCTGTATTTTGTCTAAATATAAGACTTATATTTATTTAAATTAGTTCTTTATAAGAAAACGGACATAATCGAAAAAGGATAGCCCCATGTTTAAGGAGAGGTCGAATTTCCAAATATTGATAGTGGTTTGAGGGACTTCATTCAGAGAAACTGAAAATTTTTAAGCTCATTCAAATTTCTGCTGTTATTTTTTTTTTTTTTTTTTTTTTGTTCCCAGTCATAACGTCAGATTTTATTAACTGTTTCTTTGTTGTTGTTTTTTTTTTCTATGTTTCATATCTAAAATACCAGGCAAAGTTCTGGGTTTGAATTAAAACTGAAAATATGTTGCAAAATGCATATTTTATTGCAAAAGGGATATAACAAAACAAAAATGGAAAAAAAAGAGCCTGTATGTGAGGCTTTGGCCCCGCCTTATGCATAGGAAAAATTACTACCAGCCAGCACATAATTTCGTAATTTTTCAAACCTTTTTGTTTGTTATTGTACCATAAATACACCTATTTTGACATCCTAATTTTAATATCTTCCTGTCACATTATTTCATCTCTTGTCATATTAAGCTTTCCCCCCTCTCTTTCGTTGCAACCAAGAAAAAATAGCGAGTGTTAAGGGGAAAATGTAAAGTGATAAAAATGTCAAGTGCCTTAAGGAGAATGTGAAATTAAAAGTTTTTGGATGCGTTTCCTGCTTATCTTTTCCTTCCTGTTGCAATCTTTTCGAGGTCATACGAACATTTAAAATTGGGCATTTCTTCAAGATTAGGATCAATAAAAGGAGAAACAAAGGGTATTTTGTAACCTCGTTGAGAGTTGGACTGGTAGTTGCAGGGACACTTTAGAATTTTGAATGTTAAATATATGGAACTTAGTAATTTAAGTTAATTCTTCTGATTTTTATTAATTGCAGTCATTTTTTTCTAACTTATGACAAATTCTATTAGTGTGGTTTAGGATACCTAACCTTATGTAAGCTTTTCAGCAGAAGAGAAGGGTCATTTTTCACACATTTATGAATATAATGAAGAAGGCAGGTATATGGGGATTCTTTTTTTAGTGGGAGCAAAAATTAAAGGGAGGGTAATAGAGATTATAAACAGCTAAGAATAGCCAAATTACTTAGTGAAAAATTTAAGAAATTATAGCAGCAATTGCGGCAGTCACGATTCGCAGGAGGTTCGAACCCGAAGTCCACCATCGGGCGTATATTCCGAAAAACGATGGTTGACTTGTCTTGCTTGACTTGAGAATCCTGGCACATGGTATGTGGCGTAGAGAGCATAGCAACTTTGCTCCTTCGGGTGGACCTATCTGCTGCTATGAGTGGGGCCTCAACAGCAAAAGTAGGCTTTTCATTGCAATAAGTAGGCTGTCACTTTGAATGGGAACGTAACACGTTTTTATGGCACATGAAATTAACCAAGTGACATATAGCGATCGCAAATTTTGTCGGTCTGTCTGTCCTGGTTTTGCTGGTTTAGGCACTTCCAGATAAGCTAGGACGATGAAATTTGACAGGCGTATCAAGGATCAGGCCAGATTAAATTAAAAATAGTCATTTCCCTGATTCGACTATCTGGGGGAGTGGGGGGATGGTTAATTCGGAAAAAAATTAGAAAAATGAGGTATTTTTAACTTACAAACGGATGATCGGATCTTAATAAAATCTGATATTTTGAAGGAAAATGTATCTCAGAGCTCTTATTTTAACTCCCGACCGGATCCAGTGACGCTTGGGGTAGTTGGAGGAGGAAACCTAAAATCTTGGAAAAGGCTTAGAGTGGAGGGATCGGGATGAAACTTTGTGGGAAAAATAAGCACAACTCCTTGATACGTGATTGACATAACCGGAACAGATCTACTATCTTTGGGGGAGGGTTAATTCTGAGAAAAAAAAACAGAAAAAATGAGGTATTTTTAATTTACGAAGGAGTGATTGGATCTTAATGAAATTTCATATTTAGAAGGATCTCATAACTCAGATCTCTTATTTTAAATCCCGACCGGATCCAGTGTTATTGGGGGGAGTTGGGGAGGGGGACCGAAAATCTTGGAAAAGGTTTAGAGTGGAGAGATCAGGATAAAACTTGGCGGGAAGAATAAGCACAAGTCCAAGATACGTGGCTGACATAGCCAGACCGGGTCCGATCTCTTTGGGCTAGTTGAGGGGGGGGGGTAATTCGGAAAAATAGAAAAAATGAAGTATTTTTAACTTACGAACCGGAGATCAGATCTTAACGAAATGTGATATTTGGAAGGATCTTGTGCTTCAGAGCCTTTATTCTAAATACCAACCAGATCTGGTGACATTGGGGGAATTGGAGGGGGAAACCGGAAATGTTGGAAAACATGAAAATTGAGGTGTCTTTATCCTACGGATGGGTGATCGGATTTAACGAAACTTGATATATAGAAATATTTTGTCTGAGATACTCCATCTCCAATTCGAATCGGATCCGAGGACGTAGGGGGTTGGAGGGGGAAACAGAAATCTTGGAAAACGCTAAGAGTGGAGAGATCGGGATGAAACTTGATGGGAAGAATAAGCACAAGTTTTAGATACGTGATTGGCATAATTGGAACGGATCGGCTCTCTTTGGGGGTGTTGGAGAGGGGGACCGGAAATCTTGGAAAACGCTTAGAGTGAAGAGATCGGGATGAAACTTGATGGGTAGAATAAGTAAATGTCGTAGATACGTGGTTAACGTAACCGGACTGGATCCGATCTCTTTGGGGGAGTTAGGGGGATCAAGTGCTTTGGCGAGTTTGGTGCTTCTGGACGTGCTAGGACGATGAAAATTGGCAGGCGTGTCAGGGACCTGCACAAATTGACTTGATAAAGTCGTTTTCCCCGATTAGACCATCTGGGGGGCTGAAGGGAGAAGAAAAATTAGAAAGAATGAGGTACTTTTAACTTATGAGTGGGTGGTCGGATCGTAATGAATTTTGATATTTAGAAGGACCTCGTGTCTCAGAGCTCTTATTTTAAATCCTGACCGGCATTAAGCCTCTGATTTTTCCTTTTAAATCGATCTATTGATTCTTAGAATTTTGCTAGAGCTCATACCGTATGATCTGTTCAAATTCTTGTAAAGTTTGTAATTATTCATAAGCTTTATTATAGAATTATTAGAATTTTTGAAATGCTTTTTTGTATGTAAAAATCAATAATCCTGGGAATAATTTAGTCGCTAACAGTCAAAAGTGAATATTTCGAATAGTTCTAATTTTTCATGACAAAAATCAATATCTGTACATGCTTGAAATCACAGAATTTCCCAAGTTATACTCTAGATATTGAAGCTCTTAAGATTATTCAATCCAAAAAGCTATTGAAAAAGAAATGGCTTAGGGATGTACGTTTTATCATTTTCCTATTA
This sequence comes from Artemia franciscana, assembly GCF_032884065.1. NCBI lineage: Eukaryota > Metazoa > Arthropoda > Branchiopoda > Anostraca > Artemiidae > Artemia > Artemia franciscana. The sequence goes on from NW_027062698.1 coordinate 913,039, forward strand.
TTTCTTGTATAATATATATATATATATATATATATATATATATATATATATATATATATATATATATATATATATATATATATATATATATATATACGGAATTCCTTCTTCTCTGCTTAGATTCAATTAGCTTTGCGAATCGGCTTTTTCAGTTTTATACAAGCCTTGATGGTAAAAGTTAAAGGTAGGATTGGTTAGGTTAAATTAGGTTATAAATCTTAGAAATAGGTTAACAACCTAACCTGTTACCATGAAACCTTTCGTAAAACTGAAAAAGTTGACTGGCAGTGCTGATAAATCCAAGAAGAAGAAAAAGTATTTCGGATATTCACCAGTGAATATCGATATTCACCAATTTCGGACATCCACTGTATTATATATATATTCTAAGTGTTTTGAAGTTGTGTCCTGGTCCTCTCGAAATATTTAACCCTCTCTCTCAAATTCACATATAACTCACTTTTGCACATGTTCCCTTTTAGCAGTAAGCCAAGCTCTGAACTGAGAGACAAATCCCGAATATGCAGTAATATTTCTTACCGTTTCACCTATATGTTTATCCCTTGAAACAGAATAGAAAACTAAATTTACTTTGCAATGCATTTTTGCATAAGATATGACACCTTTCTATGATTAGCAATTCAATTTGGTTTTGTACTGCTGCTAATGTGGAAAAGAATGTTTTTATTCGTTTTTCATATAATTTTTTCATCTATATGCTAAATTCCTCCTCTTTCAATTTTTTTTTATATATATTCCATATTTTTTAATCCAGAAAACGGTATTTTTTATAAGATTGTTTTGTATGATTTTATTCAAATCTAAGTTTTTTATTGACTAAAAAACGTGCAATGGCTCAATATGGAATGTCGACACTTAAAAATGAAAAATAAAATAGTAAAAATAATAAAAAAAAAATAAACGAGCATAGAAGGAAGACACAACAAAATGAGTGCAATGAAAACTGTTGTAAGATAACTGAGTATATTCAATTTTTTGTCCATATATTACACGTGAAGGTAGTTTTACGGTTCTAAGGTCATTTTCAAAACCTGTTTGTAAGCTATTCTCAAAGGGAGGCTCAGTATGGAGAAGTATGATCAATCCTACTTTGATTCTTCCCTTGAGGACACCTTAGCTGACAGTCTTGGGATATTATCTAAAAAGTATGAGAATATCATTTGCAACCTTTATGGATCACATCAATCTTACTGAATTTCTAAATTTTCGGCATTGTCAGTTTACTTGCTTTCCTTATATTAAATATTAAGACAATTTTTTTTGAGCATCTAAAGAATAATTTTACTCCGAGTCTATAATTTGTTTCTGTCTAATTTATAATTTACTGATTTCTGTTACAAAATAGGAGTTGGGTTCCACATCCAGCTTTAACAAATATATCTTTTTAAAGTCATTTTTCACCATAAATGCGGGGTTTTGAATCGTTATATAAAAATATAACCTGAAAGTTAATTGGCCTATAAGCGCAACTTTATACGCAAGTTCAAATATATAATAAACAATTTTCATAAACTCCAGTTTTGCGTATTTTAATTTTAAATCTTAACTCTGAAATCGTTATACTTTTAAATAATTGTAGCATAAATAAATGTTTAATTTATCAAAAATAATAATCTATTTAAAATCTATGCTCTTGATCGGGGAGGGTTAGGGTATTTTCTAGGATCAAACTTTCAGTCCTGAAATCTTTGAAGAACTGACTGCAACTTCTTTAATTAATATCCTTACTGGCTCCTTTTATTGTTTTGTTACTTTTAATTTATCTGTCATTTCAGATATTCTTCTAGCATTTTCATGGCATCATCAGTAGCCGGCTGATAGTTGACAGGTAATTTCGGCAGGTGACTCTAGGCTAAGAATATAGCGTATTTCCTTTTATTTAGTTACTCCTGAGAAGTTAACACTTCGTCATGCCCCCAGAAAAAGGACGTATCTCACATTATCATTATTCTTTGGGAGTAAGAAAGCAGAACTTTAGAATTTTGTGTTAAATCGATTTTTTTTTGGGTGGGGGGGGTTCTCTGGCTTATAGAAGGTCAAAATAGGGAACTTGTCAGTTGGGGCAATCAAAAATAGTTTTAAGGGGCTTTTTTAAGAATGATTTTAATAATTATTTCTATGGTTTTAAAATTGGTAAAATTAGAAATTAAATTTAAAATTATTTTCTACATTTAAAGAAAGGAGTTAAATGTCGAGTATTTTCGGTTAGAGTTGCGGGGTAGATACTGCTGAATTAAGTTTTTAACCTCTTCTGAAATGAAACGATTTTCTTCGTGTTTCGAGGATTTAGTCACCTCTTCCTACTTTGTATCATGCTCTGGTATTTGGAGTGGATCTGGTACGTGTTAATTTTTGTTTGTTTTGTAAATGATATTGAAATTAGACAACCTTCTTAATTAAGGTAATTTACCTACCACCTGGCTGTAAAACGTAATTTTAATTTTAGATAAGCCTAATGTGATTTCCAGCCCACTAAAACTTAAGAAGTAGGTACTATTCTAAATTCCATACGCTGAGAATTCAAAAAAATTATAATTTTAATATTAACAGTATTGCCATGTAGCTTTCAATAGCCCAATATTATCAGGGAACCATCTACTAATCTAATAAAAAATTGTCAAAACTACAGTTGAGTTAATAACGCTGAAGGATGTTTGTGATCTGTTGATACACAGAATGTCTATTAGATTGCTAGTGAAAATGTTGGTAACGAGTACTATGCCTTATTTGATCAAGGAAAATAAAAAATTCAGTTTTTAGCAAAATAATTGGGTTCAGATCGAAATCTAGTGCACAAAGTTATGTTTGATAACCTTTGAACCTGGAAGACTTCAATATTCCGATATAAGCTGCTTTAAGCTATCCCGATTTAAGCTGCTCTCCTATACCACCTCTGGGAATCTGACTACTCTATTAAAGATCATTTGAGAAATTGTTTGCCTTTGTAAATTTTTATTTCTTAGATTGGGAGGTACACCCTTTTATTTTTGGGAAATATGACTGGATCTTAATGACCATATTTGGCAGTAAAAAGTGCGCTCTAGATATACGGGATGAGGATGTTTTAATCTTCTGCTGGTACGGATAGAGTGTCAGGCTCAAATGAAGTTACGACTGCAGAAACAACTTCTGTTAGCTTCTACTTCTTCCAGGGAATGTGCAATCACAGCTGTCTACAGGAAAGACTTTTAGGAATGCCATTTTTTGGGAGGGGGGGGGGGGTCTGATACTTGACCGGAAAAGAATTTTGGCCCAAATGTTTAAATTCTCCACATTTAAACTTCTTTTTTTTTACGTAAGTTTCTAGTGGGGAGGGTTTATCCTCTCCTCATAAATTGATTGGTATATAAGGTTTAACCTCGTTACCAAGACTAGTCATTAAGGACTAAACTCGTCATTTCCAATGTAAAACAAATATCCCTAAATTGATAAAATATGAAAATCTAGGCAAAGTTTCGTTGGTAGAATTTGTTATATAAACCAGACAGATAAGGTTTACAGACAGTTAAGGTTTGAGAAAGCTGAATCGTGATCAGTTGATTGTTGGAAACTCAGAGATAAATTGCTGCGCCTCTGAACATTGTTTAGGATGTTTTTGATGTGATGGCTTATCTGAGGGTTTTCTGGGTTTATTATGAACTTTTCCATGCGCATTCATGTTATTAGTTATGCGGATTTTTATAATAATGAAAAAATAGAATGACTTTTACGGATATGGCGTTCAGTTTAATTTATTTTTTCTTATTTAGTTGTCCCTTGCTCGACAAATTTGTTTTCATATAAGCCCTAGTCTTAACTTTGGTTTTGGCTGAATACTCCTTAAAAAATTAATAAAACACATCGCTAGTCTAATGACCTAAATTCTAAATATTATTGTTAAGAAAATGCAGTCGAAAATGTATAAGACGAAAAAAAAAAAATGTTTAACCCTTAGATTGACGCTTTCTTTATTTAGAATTGTTTAATTAACGACAAAAATCAAGCTGTTTTTCCATCGTGTGAAAAAGCAAAAATTATGTAGTTCAAGAACTTTCCAGAAGATAGTTATCAAAGTAAAACCTGGGCAAATGTTTGGCTTTATGGTAAAAAAAAACATAAATAAACAAAAAAAGAAAACAGCGAAACAGTGAAAATTAGCGAAAACTCTCTATTTCAGTGAAGTAAAAGGAAGAAAAAATTGAGGAAACCAATAAAAAATTTCACTCATGGTTAAAAAGATCCTAGCACAAATAAAGAAGAACTAAAAGTAATTAATAATATTGACAATAACTATATACATATAATAACAATAATTATTATGTATAATGTACATATATACATACACACACAAATAATATATATACATATGCTTATGTATATGACATATGCTTATGACTGGCGATCTGACTTAATTGTTACACAATATTTTTATCTTTCATCAATCTCATTATTTTCTTTCGTACGAAAGTCAAGAAAAGTTAATGAAATATAAATCACCCTTTTTATGGAAATGTCAAAAAGTTTATTTCATTAATCTTACTTTGGCATCTATCCCAGTTCATTAGTGAATAGTGATTTTTGTACTGGGATTAAAATTGGCCCCCTTTCGGTTTTCAATTATTTTTTTTTTTTCATTAGTATCTTTTACTGGTTATCTTTAATGAAGTTAATTTACCTTTAAAGTAGTGGCTCCTAAAATAAGACATGATTCATTCTCTCTTTATTTGATTTTATTTTTATTGTTTGTTTACTTGTTCATTAGGCCTTACTTTTGAGTGTTAATTCATTTTACGGTAAATTAGTTTTACTAATTAGAATTAAAGTATGAGACGTTGACAATCATGAAAAGATATGTCATAACATTTTTAAAACAGTGTACAAACTAATTGCTATAATAATAATGTTGCCACCACCACCCTTGCCATCACTTTTTGAATTATGCCACCACTTTTTTACGCTACCACCACTTGTTTTTGAGTTATTTGAGTTATGGCTGGAATAATTATGTCGTTCTAGAAGTGGGTACATTAAGATAATATTATCAAAACAAAAAAAATGCGCTTGATTTCAAATTAAAAACTGTTTCAGGTGCTAAAGTGTAATATTATATTTAGTTAAGATATTAAAACTTAGTTTTAAAAAAATCATAATTTAAAGATATGTGTATTTTGGACTCCCAAATAATTTCTGTCATGGAGAAATTGTTCTAAATAAGAATCTGACCTAGGTGTCATTACTTGTAAATCTAACCTTGTGGTAGGACAGTGGATTAGTGTGTTGCTTGGTAATACGAAGCTAAGGGCGTCGATCCCCGCTGCAGCAATTGTCTTTTTTTTATTTTGAGCCTTCAGTCTCTTCAGTGGGCCTTAAAAGTAGCAAGAACAATAAAAATGAAATCCGATTATATCGACTGGATAAGTATAATCCTACATACCCTATATATATGTTGAAAATTAGCAAAAATTAAGAGTCCAATTCTTAAACAAAGTACCTCCATATACAGTTATATTGTTTTTCACTGCAAACTGCATAAGGATATAAAGTTGTCTTTGTAAATCGATAGATTGTCAATGTTGATTTTTTTGTGAAGCTTTCTTAAATTTAAACTATTAGTTCTGCTTATTTATTTTGACGCAACACTGACGAAAATATTGTACTATCCGACAACTTCATAATTTAGAAACAATTGATAGAGAAAATTGCGGTTTTCATGTATGGATAGACAAGGTTGTATCCGTATTTTCTTTCTTTTTTTTGGGGGGTGGGTGGGTACAGAAATGGCTTAAAAAATAAATCGAAATTTGTTTATATGTATGTTGCCGCGTTTTTACGAGTCGGACAAAAATTTCAGGGGTGGGGCAAACCCCTAACCCCCCTCGATACATCCTTGTGAACGGTTTTAAGATGGTTTCAGGAAGGGGGGCAAGTTCGCATTTTGATATCCTTGATACTCTAGTATAACTTCCTCCCCTTCTTTTCATGGTCTAGATTTTAACTAACAATAATTGCTGTATTTAATTTGTATAAATTCCTACATTTGTCTCTTGTTTTTAATTCCTTTGATTTATAGTGTCGGTTAGAGCGGCACCTGAATTGTGACCAGACAAAGGAAGCTACCAGTACAGGTGCCACACATCTGGTGCCACACGACGAGGACCGTTGGTTATTCATTGAAGATGAGTGCTTTTCTGAGCATTTTATGTTGCTTGCCGAAATTACCTTTCTCTCTTAAGCCTAGGCTCTAATTTGTATTATCACTTAGTTGAATGATCAATGCTTTTAAGCAAATAGATTCTCCACCTGTTCAAAAAATTAAGCTCGTTGGCTAATTGGATAGAAGTTTGAATTATTTAGTGTCGAAAAATAGTTAACGAGGGAACAAGTTGAAATCATAAATTTCATGGTAGTTTTTTGGAATTTCAAGAATTACACGTATATTTCGCTTTGATGAAACTATTAAATTTTTGTATTATTGTGTGAAAAGAAATTATTGCATTATGCAATTGAGTTATTACATTACATTACACTACATTACTTTACATTGAAAATTATGTAATTAGTTAAATTGTATCATTTCATTATTTTTATATGCTCTCTCGTCCACAAGAAAACGTTCTATTGAATGAAATAAGTAAAATATTTCATAATTTGCATACCTGTGTTCTAATTTGTTCTTAATTCTTGAGCTAAATGATCTCACTGAAACAAGAGATTTGTGACACATCATCAGCTGTAAGTTGCGAAAATAATAACAAAATTGTAGTGTTTCGTCGATTTATCAAAACCATAGGAAAGCAGAAAAATAGCATAACAAAAATTAAACGTACACTACACATACTTTAAGAACATTGAATATACACTTTAAGGCCTTTTCCGTTCGTTCCAAATAAAAATGTCATTAGTCGAAGTTTGTCTTGCGTTTGCCTTCTTTTACTTGATAATTTATATCCTCAATTTGGAGTGTTGGATTATCAACAGAAATGAAAACTAACAATTTATTATGCTAAAGGCAATTAAATTTTAGCCAACTTTTTGATAGTGAAGAAAAGTGGTGTGTTAAAATCAGTTCTGCTCTATATTTCCAAAATTTCTAGCGATCCGATATCGACAATCTTGCTAAGAAGAACGGTAATATCAAATACCAGAAAAGAGCCAGATTTTATAACTTTCAAGTGAAATCGAATTCCACAGTCGGAACAAGCGATATCAATTTCGGGTAATCTAACTATCGATTTGATTAAATTAAACTGTCATACAAAGGCTGTTGATAACGATTCTAGGGACTCTTCGGACTCGACCTTTGTATTTGTTGAAATCCTCCCCTCCCAAAACAAAAAAGAACAATGCATTTACGCTCATGCAGAATCTTGCTGCATTCTTTATTTTATATGTTTATGTCTTGGTACCTTTTGGTATTTCCGAGGATTAAGTAGTGCATAAAAAAAAGAAAAAAAAAGAAAAAACTAAAGTTGAAGTTAGTTAGGATTGAAGTTCGAGTCGCTCTGTAGTAATGATTTAAATCTGTTTTTTAGCTGCAATGGTACTGGTCAAAGCATTATTGTCAGGTATTGTAGCAACATCGTGGCCTTGTTCGTGAGGTATTTTTCTGGGGGGGGTGGAGGGAAGGGGAGTTAAAAAAACTTCCAAAACGCATCAAAACTTGTTTTGATGCATTTTTGTTATGTGTCTACTAGTCAGACAGAAACTTTGGGGGGTTTCGAACCCCGTATCCTCTGAATACGGCCTAAATAATAACCCAATTAGTCATGAAAATAGCATAAGTATTGAGGTACCACCAACAAGCCCGTAAAACAGGAAGTATATGCGGTGTTGGTGTTCAACTAAAATTAGAAACGATCCAACTACTAATAGACATTTTTTTTTTACTGCTTAACTGACTAATGACAACTACTAATTGATATGGATTCTTAATTGACATAATCTAAAAAATGAAGTGGGAATACAATAATTTAAAAATGGTTTCAGATAAAATGTAACTAAATTTAAGCAAAGATGTGGCTAAAATGGCACTCACTAAATCAGTCTACTTAAATCGAGGGACATGATAAAAACCCACTTCCATTCTTATGAAATTAAAATAGAAGATATAAGATTGTTTTATATCCATCTATTTGAGTCCAAAAGTCAGTTTTTCGAACAGTTCGTGGCCAAACCGTAAGTAAGGAACGGCTTGGCCTAGCAGTAATAGAAATTCTTAAAAAGGAATTCTAATGACAGTTAATGCATCAAATATATAAGAAGTATAAAATCAATTAATTATAGTGTTGCCAATCAAAAGCCACGACCTTGAAAAAAATTGTTTGACTTTCGAAAAACACCCCAAAAATTCAAGCGATGTTTAAGAAAACCACACCATCAGGTTCAGCATATCAGAGAACTCTACTGTAGGGATTGCAAGCCCCTATCCACAAAAATGTGCAATTTTGAAATTGATAGATAGACTTATCTATTAACAAATGAACTGACATCATTTTTATACAATCCTAATAAGGGCCTAAGCCAGATTCGCCTCTCATGCAATCGGACTATTTATCTTGGCTTTTTCTGCAATTAGCAATGGCTTGATGCCCACAACTACGGGAGGAAAATTTTGCGAGGGAAGATGGCATTTCTGACGGGAAGAATTTTCCATCGGGAGTCAAGTTTATTTGGGATGTTGTTATGACGGGGGGAGATCTCGTGGCATGATCTGAAAATATGATCAGAAATAATCTATAAAACAAGTTTTTTTTTATATTTATTTATTTATTTATTTTATTAATTTTTTTTTTTTTTTTTATTGGAGGTAAGGAGCAGGATCGCAACTTCAGACAAACCGATTTCATTCTATATACAGAGGGGGGTCGACACCTAGCTTTCAGTTTAAATTCTGAAGTATAAATAGTTCAAAATATTTTCAAGTTAATTAAAAAAAAAATATGTTCGTAAAAGAAAAAAAAAGAGGAGAGGCGATTCTTAAAACGACGAATCGGTATTTTACATATTATTTGCTACAAGCGTTGGTGTATTGCATTGCATATTTATATTTTTTCTGCTAGATCAAAACTTTGTTTTCCTTCTTCTGTAATATTAAAAATTATTTTCCTTCACGACCTTTTTAGTTGAAATAGGACTGTATATAAATTTTTCACGGTTAAAATTATTAGCCAGCTAATTGAAGTGTTGGTAATTTTTTGTGTTAGATTAACTTTATAAAATTACTTGCTTCTGTAGAATTACGAATCTATTGGGTCTTGAACTAAGACAATTTATATTATCCGTGGCTGAAGTCATAAGGTAGTAAATTCAAGTGGTTGGAATGTGTTATGTTGTGATTAGCTTTATGTTTTTTTTTAGGCATAAAACTGGACTAAAGGAAATGGAAATGCTGAAGAAGTTGAACGAGATGGACCGAGAGGATAAATATCATTGTTTAAGACTAATGAGGAACTTCTATCACAAACAGCACTTGTGTTTGGTTATGGAGCCCCTTAGTTTGAATTTGAGAGAAGTCTTGAAAAAATATGGCAAAGGTAAATTAATTGACATTTTTCCTTTATTTTAATTTCAAAACTTAAAAAATGTGGTGTAATGGAAAGAACAACGAGGAACGTCTTATTTCAATTGTATATTTTGTTTTTTGTAAAGCAGGTGTTTTTGTGACAAGCCTACCGCTGTTCAGGTACCAAAAGAAAAAGATCGTTGTATAATTGGACTTGAGAGTTTTCAGATCTAATCATTTTGTTTTAGAGGTCTGCACATAACCCCCATCGAATCTTATTTTGTTGTCCAAAAAGTAATTTGGGCTCATACTTAAAATTAATGGTTGTTTCAATAGGGTTTATTACAATTAATTTTCAAAGGTTTTTAAACGAAAAAATTTTGTCGTCTGATTGAATGAAATTAATGGCATGACTTTTAACCATCCAGAACCCGACTGACAAACCTTCCAGTTATAATTGGAGACAAGCTTGAACGCAAGCTACCTGTCTCCGTAGTTTCACGAAAATATTGAATTCTAACTTTACTCCAATACATTTTTCCTTTTTGTGTTCCTTTTATGTGCCATAAAAAATTACAGTTTTACAAAATAAACTTCCCTTGCTGTGAACTTTCTTGTACTGCTCTAATTAGCACTAATCCACTTTAGGGAGGCTCCCCATCCTTCCTACTTGAATGTATAGGTACCCCAAAGAGCTGACTTCGGGTGCGCCTGATGATTTGCTCCCAACTACGCACTGCACCCCCTGCTGAAAGCAGATAATCATGAGATGGGGACCTGCGCTACACAACTATTAGTCATGCAAAAAAAGTTTTAAGCAGTTTACCGACTTCTGATCCAATAAAGGGTCACAATTAGTTTATCTAAGGCAGGGCTGTTTCCAGGATTTTTTTTTTTGGGGGGGGGGGCGTTGACAAAAAAACTTTTAAAACGCATTTAAAATTTGTTTATATTCATTTTTTACTTTTTATAGTCGGACAAACATTGGGGGGGGGGGTTCAAACCCCCTAACCCTCTGAATACGGCCTTGATCTAAGGTTAGGTTTATACTCATTGGCCGTCCACTATCCCTAGAAACAGTTTTTTCCCCATAAGAACTGCGTCTGTTGTGTTTGTTCAATATTTATACAGCTGATGTTTGTTTTCATTTCCCAGACAAGCGTCTAATCACTTACTTATTAATTGTGATACGAATATCCTACATACCCCCCTGCAAAATATTGATATCATCAATCTGTTATCAACTTTTAAAGGTTTATTTTTGCTTTTTTTTTTAGGTGTTGGTCTTCATATAAAAGCAGTTAAGGCCTACACCCAGCAGTTGTTGCTTGCCCTGAAGCTAATGAAAAAGGCTAGTATTGTGCATGCCGACATTAAACCAGATAATATTCTTGTAAGTCTTGATCTTCCTTGTTTTTTTTTTTTTTTTTTTTTTTTTTTTTTTTTTTTTTTTTTTTTTTTTTTTTTTTTTTTTTTTTTTTTTTTTTTTTTTTTTTTTTTTTTTTTTTATGGATTATAAATGTAAAAAATCTGTGGACAACTGAAGTCAAAATGCCAAAGTGAAAAGGAATAACCTAAAATTGCAAAACAGATTAAAGTGAATAGTCTGAAAATTAGTAGAGAAATAGGAAAAAGACGCGTTTTCTCCTTGTTTTTACTTTTATAATGAATGGGAACAAAATTTGGAGATGCAAACAGGTTTTACTGGAATGAAATCTGTTGAAGTCTATCGAGTGAAACACGAGCACTCCTCGCATTTCACCTATTAAGTAACTATCCAAATTTTCAGCAATGGATCAAAATTCAGTAATTTCAGAAATTCAGTAGAAAGTAGATAGTTTTCCACGGAATTTATTTTTATTGTTTTGTCGATATATGTGTCATTTGTTTTTTATATTTTAACTAAATATCACCACAAATTATTTTGTATTAGTAGATGGCAATGGAGTCTAATCAGAGACACAGACATTAGGCTTAACTTAAACTTGGACAATGTTGCTTAATTTTCGACATGGGATGTTAAAGATAGAACAAAGGATCTTAATCATAGACAAACTCTACCATGGATAAGAGATATCTAAGGCAAGTGTTGTGGAGTAGAATAATTGTGTTCAAATAGGCTAGGATGTAGGGTAACTTTCACTTTGGCTTAGAAGTTAAAAAAAAGTTTCGCTAGATTTAGTCAGCCGATTCTAATAAGTTCTAGCCCACGACTGGCCGAATTCCATCTTCCAAAATCTATATACTTCATAACCAAGATTAGGAACCTACAGTCCTTGTTTTGATATTTGAGAATATAATTGCACTTTACTAAAAACAAATTGTTTTAATGTTATTGCTTTTATAATTTTAATAAATCAAATATTATTAATATATTAAGCAATATAAATCAGCATATGTACATTAAAATGATAATGCATATTTATTTGTATTTCTTTCAGTAAAGTGCAAATTATGTTCTGGGATTGGGAAGGCATAGGGGTTGTGAGCCCTACTCGTGCGAATTTCTGTTCGTTTTGAGTTTGACCCTGTTATTTATTGTAATTTTTGTTCGTTTTAGGTTCCATTTTAACTACCTCCATCACTTTTGACTCTTAAAAGGGAACTGGAACTTCCAATTTCAATCAAATGAACAACCTCCAAAGTTTATACAACCATCCTTTTCATAAGAACCTTAAATGCCCCAGGGGCATAACTTAGAACCCTCGCCCGCCGGCTCTGGTGGTCTGTATCAACCCCAAAAGCCTTGTTATATGGTCTTTGGACTATTTTGAATAAAAGAACTGTCTCAAAATTTCTATTGACTGCATCTCGGTGAAACTCGAAGTGTGTTCGGGGGGGGGGGGGGTAGCGGTGCCCTGATCAGTTCGGCTCTTTAAAAGGGCACTAGTACCACTTATTACCAATCTAATGAGTCCCCTTCAAAGCATACACGACCACCCTTTCTATAAGAACCTTATATGTCCCCAGGGTGTAACTTATAACCCTTGCCCTGAGAGCTGTAAGGGGGGTGGCTGTTTTCTTCACAGACATAATTTCCGGACCCTTCAATTACGATGAACAAAATTGTTATCTCCAGATTTTGATTGGAGGTGTTAGTGGAAATGATAAGCGTGGAAAGGGGCTGAGTCTTTAAAAAGGCACTATAACTTCCATTTTCGGATCTAATGAGCCATCTGAAGTTTATACGACCGCCCGTTCCATAAAAGCCTTATATGTCCTCTTGGCATAACTTACAACTCTATTCCCTAGGGCGCTGGGGGGTTGTATCAACCCTAAAGGCATTGTTATATGTTCTTTGGACTATTTTGAACTAAATCGCTATCTCATAATTTCAATCAGATACGTTTGGTGAAAAGAGGGGTTGTCAGAGGAGGCTAGCTGCCCTCCATCACTTTTGTCTCTTAAAAGAGAACTAGAACTTCTAATTTTCAACCAAATGAGCCTCTTCTTAGTTAAACAACTATCCCTTCAATAAAAACCTTAAATGCCCCGCGGCATACCTTACAACCCTCGGCCCCAGGCTCTGGTGGTTTGTATCGACCCCAAAAGCCTTGTTATACGATATTTGGGCTATTTTGAGTAAAATGAGTGTTACAAAAATTCTATTGGATATATTTCGGGAAAACACGATATTTGGAGGGAGGCTGACTGCGCTCTGATTACTTTGGCTCTTCAAAAGGGCACTGAAAATTCTGATTACCAAATTAATGAGTCCCCTCTGAAGTATATACGACCACACTTCCTATAAAAACCTTATATGTCCCCAGGACATAACTTACGACCCTTGCCCTAAGAGCTGTGGGGGCGGGGGTGTCTTCATCAAAAACATAATTTCCAGATCCTTCAACTAGAATAAGCAAAATTGCTATCTTCAAATTTTGATTGGATGTCTTTGGGGAAATGATGAGCTTGGCGGAGGGGGGGGGCGGCCGGTTGCTCTCAAATTACTTTTGACACTTATAAAGGGCACTATAACTTCCAATTTCAAATCAGATGAGCTCCATCTGAAGTTTATACGACCATCTCTTCCATAAAAACTTTATATGCCCCCAGATCATGACTTACAGCCCTATCTCCAAAGCACTGGAGGTTGTGTCATCCCTAGAGGCATTGTTATATGTTCCATGGACTATTTTGAGCAAAATCGCTATCTCACAATTTTAATTAGATTCGTTTGGTGAAAAGAGGCGTAGTCAGAATCTCTACCTTCCATCACTTTGGACTCTAAAAGGGAATTAGAACTTCCAGTTTTCTATAAAATGAGCTTTCTCTAAAGTTTACACAACCATCTCTTTAATAAAACCTTAAATGCCCCCGGGGTATAACTTACAACTCTTGCTTCCATGCTCTGGGGCTTTGCTTAAACCATGAAACCCTTGTTATATGATATTTGGACTATTTTAAACTAAATGTCTTATCTCAAAATTTCTAGTACATGCAATATGGGAAAATACGACCTATGTCTGTGTGCGTTGGGGCGGGGGGGGCACCTGCCCTCCAATCTCTTTGACTCTTTAAAAGGGCACTAGAGCTTCTGGTTTCCAATCCAATGAGCCCCCTCCGAAGTTTATATGACCACGCTTTCTGTAAAAAAAACAAACTTATATGCCCCCAGGGCATAACTTACAATCCTTCCCTAGGGGTTGTCGGGGTTGTCATACTCAAAGACATAATTTCTGGACCTGTCAACTACGTCAAACAAAATGGCTATCAAAATTTTGACGGAAGTATTTGGGGAAATGATGGGCTTGGTGCGGGGCATTTGCGATTTGATCACTTTTGAATACTAAAAAGGCAATAGTCCTCTCACTTGCGAATCGAATGATCCGTTTTTGAAGTTTTTACAACAACGCTTTTTATAAAAACCTTATATGCCCCCACGGTATAGCTTACATCCCTTTACCCGGGGCTTTTGTGAGGGGGAATGCCATCGTCAAAGACATAATTGCTGGACCTTTCAACTACTTTGAACAAAATAGCTATCTCACAATTTCAATCTGATGTATTTTTGGAAAATACGAGTTGTGTGTGTGAGAGGGGGGTATCTGCCTTCTGATCGCTTTGACTCCTAAAAAGGGCTCTAGAGCTTCTGATTACCAATTGAATGAGCCCTTTTAAAGTTTTTAAAACCACTCTTTTTCTAAAAAAAAAAAAAAACCTTACATGCACCCAGGGCATAACTTACAACCCTTGCCCTGAGGTTTGAGGAGGGGTTGTCATTCCCAGAGGTATAATTTCCTACCTTGATTAAAATTTTGACTGGACGTGTTTACGAAAATGATGGGCATAGAAAGGGGGCTGGTTGCCCTCCAATCACTTTGACTATTAAAAAGGGCACTAGCCCTCGCAATTTCTGATTGAATGAGCTCTTTTTGAAGTTTCGACGACAATTCGTTCGATACAAAGTGCCCTGGTCTAAAACAAATGGTGTATAAATGTTATCAAATCCTTCCTCTAACCGAAAAGCGGAAAAATGCGGATATTAACCACCCTAGACTTATCATAATTACTTCTTTCATTTTGTCATAAGGTCACTTTTGAAATTGTCCTTTAAAAAGAAATTTATTCACCTCATTTCTTCTTTGTTTAACCTTGTATCTGTCGGCTTAATGGATCTTCTTGGCCAGATTTTCTCTTAAAATCATGTTTTCAAGTTTTCATTTTATAACTAACTGCCAGCTCTTACACGTTAGAATTGACATCTGGTCCCTTCAAAGTTAACTTTTTACTTACAAAAATTTGGAAATTATAAAATCTAAAGATTTTTAGACATTTTTTTGTCGAAATTTTAGAAATTGTTTGAAGACTAAACAAAGTTTGGACCAAAGAATGTGGGTAACTTGTAAGAATGAAAAGTGGCACTAGAGTCGTTAAAAAATTTCCAACATTATTTAGGTTTAAAGTTTATCTTCAAATTTTCTTGATGTAATAGTGAGACAAAATCCATATAATTCACAAAAAAGCTTTATTAATAAGCGTCTGACTCCAGTTTGAGAAAAACATCATTATGAACCTTGTGAAAATACCAAGAAACCCCATACGCTTGATGGCGTTGGCAATGTCAACACTAATGGCAGTTTCCAGTCTAGTAAGTTACAGATACTCTTTTGGCTAAACTTTTCGTTGAACAGTCATATGATTGTTAGCGTGAATGTCCGCAAACTAGCGAATGTCGACATTCATCGGTGAATATCCAAAATACCTTTTTTTTTTTTCGCTGTATTTAGTCTGTTTTGCCAGTCAACTTATTCAATTTAATGTAAGGTTTGATGATGACCGGTTATGTTTGGTTGGATTAGGTTGGGTTAGGTAAGGCTAGGTTGTGCTAGGTTAGCTTAGGTTCTAACCCACCTCTAACATTTGTAACTAAATCTAAACTAAATTAACATAATCTAAGCTAACCTTACTTTAACTTTTACCAGATGTCAATTATTCACGATAACATATGAACGTAACTAAACATATTATTACATATAGTGAAAAGCATGAAGTTCTTTTTTTTTTTACTCTAGTTGGCAAAGTAAGTTTTATTAATAAGTGTCTGATCAGATTTTTAGAAGAAAGCACAGTTATTAATCTTGTAAAAATACATAAAAATGCCGTAAGCTATATGTCATTGCTATTTTTTTTTAGTCGACATTAATGCCATTTTTCTCTCTTACAAGTTAAACAAACTCTTTGGAATGAACTTCTTATTATACAGGCTGTGCATGTACATATCAAAACTGTGTATTGGTATATAAATATATAGATACATATAGTGAGAAAGCAAGAAATCTCAATAAGGTATTCCTTTCGCAGGTAAATGAATCCAAGGTTCTTCTAAAATTGTGTGATTTCGGTTCTGCGTCTTTGGCAAATGAAAATGAGATCACTCCCTATTTGGTGAGCCGTTTTTACAGAGCCCCTGAAATCATTCTTGGTAAGTGATTGCTATTTGTAAGGGTTCTTATTTTATGTTCTCCATCTTTGTCTGGGCAAAGGAAGTGGTGAAGTGTCATTGGCTTTATTTTGTTTTCCTTTTTTTGTAGCCCTTCGCCTTTCCTCTTTTCCCTTAAGGTGTCCAGATTCTGGTGATTCCCTCCAAATGTTTTGAAAATTTGGTATAATTTCTTATTCTTGTTATCGGGGGGGGGGGGGAGCACTACTTCCTCATTATTTCTATCCTCAAAAATGAAATCTTCCTTAAGTGCCTAATAGGCATTTCTTTAATGAAATGCTACTCTTTCCACTAAAAAGTAATCTAATCAGGTGGTGCTAGGTGGTAGACACATGTGGCAGTAATACACTTTTAGCAGTAGTAATTAGAAATTATTAGTTTATAAACTTAAAAAGAAATAAAATCCTCGTCAGCGCGTTCACTTTTTTCATTTTTTTATGGCCACAGGCAAATCAAGGTTGTTTGGAATCCCGCTGGTCTTTTACTCCCTTTAATGAGCTCGTTTTATGTGTAGGCTTAACTTTGGCTCTAAGGAAATGTGCTTTCTGGAATAACTCACTCAGAGAGACAGCTCTAGATGCAAATGTCACCAAATAAGGCTACTTTTCGGTTGTAGCTTCCTACATTTATCCCCCTTCAGATAATCAAGACGAGCCGTGTTAATCCTAAATTCTTTTGCCACCTTGTCCGGTCATATAAGAGGGCTTCTTCCTTCCACTCAAGGGATTCAGACATGTGGCCATTTTTGTCTATACCATATGTGGCCACCTTTGTATTTGTAATTCTTGGATTTTTCTTTACTTTGGAGCAAGATGGTCTGAATCAGCATCACCGAACTTCCTTGGAAGAAGGACAACATAAACTTACCTTGGGATTCGAACGTCATATGCCTGGACTGCCGATCGTCACTGCCACCCCCCTCCCATACCAAGGAAAGTGGCAACTAATTACTACACTAGACTAAGTGGAAGATTGCCAGTAGACTTTTACTTCTATGCCCGTGTCTGCTAATCTTCTAAAAAGTTTCTTCTAAAGAGTGCTTGAAATCGAATTTGGTTCTTACTACACAGGCATTTAGAAAAAATTTCTTCAGCTGGTTGTTGTACTAATTCTGTCTTCCGATGCATTACCAGCAATGGCTTAAAGTACCCCCCTCCTCCCCTACCAAGGAAAGTGGCAACTAATTACTGCACTAGACTAAGTGGAAGATTGCCAGTAGACTTTTACTTCTATGCCCATGTCTGTAAAATAAAATATCTTGGAAATTGTAAATAATCTAATTTATTATTTAATAAGTTAAAAATAAATTCAAATAAAAATTAAATTAATGAATTAAAATAAATTATGTAATAAATTAACAAATAATTTTGCAACTGAATACTCTACCTTATCTCGAGATAGCTCATAATATCTTCCCTTTGCACTCGAAATTCATGGCAATATGTCTAAACCTAGCTTGGGGCAGCAAACAGAAATTGATTTTTTGCTGAGTTAATTAACCTACATTGAGCTAATTCGTTTGACCCTGGATAATGCAAAATCCTTGAAGACTTCGAGCACGTCACCAAATGTCATTTTTTGTCATTGAAAGCGGGAACTCTACGGTTTAATAGAAAATGGAGGCCCTGCCATCTAGTGTCAACTCCATTTATTTACGCCAAATTTCTTCGATGACAAGAATCGTGTTCTGCTTTACTCATTTGACACTAATGTCTAATTCTGATTTACAGGTTTATCCTATGATTTTGGAATTGATTTATGGTCAGCCGCTTGCACCATCTACGAATTGTATACTGGGAGAATTTTATTTGCTGGATCAACTAACAACCAGATGTTGAAATTCATCATTGACGTGAAAGGAAAATTTCCTAACAAACTTCTGAGAAAAGCCCAGTTCAAAGATGCCCATTTTGATGCTAACTACAACTTTCTTTACAGGGATATTGATAAAATAACTGAAAGGGTGAGTTTTAAGTCCTAATTTGTTGGTGAAGAATGTTCGGGAATGTAATTGTATGTATTTGGAGGGGGGAATTAAAAAACGCATAAAAAATGTGTTTCTATGCATTTTTTTTTTTTTTTACGATTCGAAGTAACTTTTCGTGGAGGGGGGGGGGTCAAAGCTCCCTGCCCCTCACCCCCCTGGATACAGCCTTGGTCTGAGTACCTCTTCTAAGTCCATCTCATGTCAGAATAACATTTCTGAAAGTGAAACGTTTATAATATGAGATGTTTTCGCATCTCTACAACCCCTCCCCCTCCATATGATGACGATGTCAAGCTATTATTAAAAGTGTTAGCTTGCTGTGCAAGAAAGCTAATTCAAATATTCTTTACATTATGATTTTTTTTTTTTTTTTAAAGAATTTTTCATTGACTATATTATACCTAGGGCTTAGTTAGTTTGCAGAAACCTGGCTAATATGAAAAAAAAAATGCTCAAATTTATTTGAATTTTTTTGAATTATTTGAATTAAACGAATTATAACAAATATATAACAAATAACAAACATATAATAATATAACATGTATAAAATATAACATATAAATGTATATAAATATAATATATATATGTATATATAAATGTTATATAACAATATAACATATAAACATATAACAAATTATTTATTTGAATTAATGAAATTTCAAAAGAGCTAAAGGCTCTGCTTCTTAAGAAAAGTATGATGAAGCAAATGCAGAAGAAGAGCAATTAGAACTCACCAGATAGCAGTTAATATGTGTAAAATTTTTCTAATGAATTATTTGAAAAGTTGCAAAAACAGATAGGTCGCAATATATCCCTGGCCCAAAATTGCACTAACCTTCCCAAAAATAAATCAGTCCTTCTTAAGATTCCGTCTTAGCTGATCAGCTTGTTGTCTGATCAGCGAGTAGTGACTTGAACAAAATCTAACAAATATTGCAAAGCGATTCCATGGTATTCAGCCATTTTATTCACTATGCCATTTAAAAGCCCTAGCTCAAAAGTTTCAATACATCACTAACTATTATGACGCATCAGGTGGCGACATATAGATAGATATTACAGATAGTAATAATCCCCAGGAAATGTATGCCCATACTTTTTTGAAGCTGGTTAAAAGAAATATTTAGAAAAGGAAAAACAGCTGGAAGTCAACGTGGTATTGTATATAGAGGGTAGGTGTTGTATATAGAGTTGTACATTTATGGGTTAGTATTTAAAATTTCAATCGCAAGGAACAGGGCGTTATCAGCGCTCACCAGGTGTTGAATCTCATAAATATTCCTTGCTTAGCAAGGAAGCTAATTCAAATATTCTTTGAGTTATGAATTTTTTTAATATTCCCATTTTTAATATGATATTAATATTTCATATTTTTAATATTTAATATTTTTTAATGAAATATTTTAATATTTGAAATTTTTTAAATATTCTTTGAGCTACGAAATTTTTTTTCGAAAACAAGCAATCACTAAGCTTGAAAACAGTCGAATGGTAGATGATGTCTGTAATTTTGTTGAAATTTTATGAGTCAAATAGATGATATATTTACATTATGTTGTAAAAATTTTTTTGTCCAAAGGAATTTATTTTTATTCAGTTTTGGTTTATAAAGCTTGTCCTTCTTCGATTTTAAGTTATCTTTTGGTTTCTAAAAAAACTAGTTTTGCTATTTAAAATAAACATCTTCAATATATTCGATTATACCGCGAAGTAAAAGTTAAAGAAAAAAAATGGACAATGACGACATGATTTTTAATAGTTTATTAAGAAATGACGATTGATTTAAGATACGATCAAAATAATTAGTAAATAATTTTTTCAAATGAGAAATAGAGGTAGAAGTTTATCTCCAATTGCTGTTAATTGATTGACTAATTCTGTATTCTGGGTAAAATGACTGAATTTTCGAGGAATTTTATTTCTAGAAAGCTTATTTTATAGAAATTTAAACTAGGATTTTTTATTTGTGTTTATTAATCAAACAGTTCGTGTCTAGGAAGTGTAAGTAAAGAGTAACGTTTGTTAATAGTAATAAAAAAAATCCCTGGAAATGATGTTTTAACTAAACCATATACGTCAAAATTTATGGCTTTAGGCTATATAGTGAGTAAATAATGTTTTTTTTTTAATGAGATTAGATAGTGATATTAAAACTTAAAGTGAACAAGAATTATTTATTACGTAAGGGATACGGCTCCTTTCTTAACGTCTCCCTCTTTTTGCCGAAGTTTTGTAGTTTTTAAATAATACCTGTTCTCACAGTTTAATCGCCCGTGTTTTTTAGCCGTAGTTCTTAAGATCTTGAGACCGAAGTGCGTAACTTCAGCGCAAAGAACAAGGGCTATAGGGCGTCTTCATCTTCCCTGAAGTCTGGTTTGGAAAGAAGTAGTTCTTAAGATCTTGGACCTGCACAAGTTGACTTGATAACAGTCGTTTTCCCCGATTCGACCGTCTGGGGGGCTGAAGGCTGTTGGCTCTTTCGACCTCGTCACAAGTGCTATATGAGCTCGTGGCTCTTGTTTTCAATCAGGTTCTTTCTTTGAAAGTTGAAAATCATACTTTCATTGTGGATTTTCGTAGCATAAGTTCGTTTTGGACTAATTTTTTTATTCATCCCTTGGAGTATTATCTTTAGGTATTATATTTTGAATGCTGTCATGCATTATGACTTAATCAATATTTTTTTGTCTCCTTCAGAACCTACACGCAATTCATCATTTTCCCAAGAATTAGAAATAAACCTTACGATTTATCAAAGTGTTGCTTAAATCATTCCAAAATATGGCCCTCCCCAGCACTTTGAGCTTGCTTCTTTAGTTTTGACAAAATTTGGAAAATTAGATGTATTTTTAGTAACTGTAAATAATCTTCCAGGAGAAAGTAGTTACATTGACCACCATTAACCCGACCAGAGACCTTTTGGCTGAGCTCCAAGGCTCACATGAAGTTCCTGGTGACCAGCAAAGGAAAGTACAACAATTGAAGGACCTTTTAGATAAAATGCTTGTTTTGGACCCTGCGAAGAGGATATCAATCAGTCATGCCCTAACACACCCTTTCCTTTCCGATAAAATAGATTAATGCCTCTTTTCTACCATATTGTTTTGTAGTGAATTGTGATTTGGCTATATTAAATAATTTGTTTATAAATTGTTTTTAATTGATTTTTTTACGACTCATTTTTTGTTTCAAACGGAAATAGACTAAATAGAGTTTTGGGTACATGGTTTCAACAAGATTTGGAACTGGACGGCAGAAATACCTCCACAGACAACGTACGTTTTTTCCCAAATTCACCCCTGTTACACTCGATTAAAGAAATGAGTCTCAAGAGCAGGCATTTCAATGGGTGGCCTATGGACAGTGTTTAAGCAGAATATTGAGGTATGTTACCATCATTATTGAATCCCTGCAAATGCTAGACTTGTTTTCTTATCAAAAATTGACGCATTTATATCTATAAAATAATCAAAATTAATCAATTTTGTTGTGATACTTTTCATGTTTTTCCTCACAATTAATAGCAAATTTTTTCAGAAATACTTGATTAAATTATTTCTCTATTTTAAGGAATTTTCCTCCAATAAGAATTTCTAACTGTATGTCTGATTGAACAGTTTCCAGGAATGCTTCTACTGACAACTGGCAGGCTGTGCTGCTGCACCAGAAATTTTGAAATTCCTGTAAACTGCGCTTAATAGGGAAACAGAGACAAAGAAGTACGGAAAGTCATATCTCCTATGAAGCTGTAGCCATTTATAGGGGACAGCTAAAAATTGCAGTATTTCACCATATCCCTATACAAAAATAAAGCTAAGAGTAGAAAAAGAAAAGAAGGGGAAAACGAAGTTGTGCTTTCATCTAACAGCAACAAAAGAAATGGCTATCCACCAATTAAAAATAGCTGAAAAAACAGGATAATAAAAAAGCATCGAACGAATCATCAAATGCTGAAAAGGCTTCTCCTGCTTGCCTCGGAATTCTCCAACCAATGGGAGCAACGATAATGACTAAAATAATAGGGAATAATTTTCTGGAAAAAGTCGTACCTGTAAAAAGTCACCCATAGTGAATTGTGAGTACATGTTTGTGAATCGTAACGGGTAGCACCACAGAGGACCACCCAAGCCGGCCAAATTATTTAAATAATTCCTTTGAACTGACGTTCAGCGTTTTTCGAGCATGTATGCTAGAAAGTTTCTAGGGATTGTCTTTATTCTCATCTGGTTCTAGAAAAGTTGTTTTTTAGAGCAGTTTACATGGAGCACATCTACTTTGATGTTAAATTTGCGTCAAAATCAAAAAGAAAAATCAAAAAGAAAAAATCATAATGATTCAGGAATGGTGGCTCTTAATTCGGTTCACTTTATTTGAAAAAGTTTATTGCAAAAACAAATAAAAGTTCTTGAAAAACCCCGCGAAAATGCCCCTTGTCAAAATAGAAATTATATTTGCAAATAATTAATTTATTGGTACCATTTGTTGAATAGAAAGGTTGTGACAACGCTTACATTTAGAATTTCCATAGTCAAAGAATCTTAATTGAGGGTTTGTAGGCTTTACAGTTTTGTTGGAAATTCTAATATTATCCAAAATTTAATTAGGACGTTTATACAGTCTGAATAACAAGATTAAAAAAAATTCTTAAGGTCATCTCCCCCTCCCCCTCTCTGCCATCACTTCTGAGGGAATGTATTTCCTCTGGCATGTGGATTACCGTAATGATAAAGCTAAGACTTGTCAATGACATGAGAAATGCTCAAGAAATGATTATCCTGTTCATTAGTTAGCCGTTTCTTACAAATCTTTTTAAAATTTCTACCCAACAAATATTCATAATATTATTTTCTTTGGTTGAGAACGTGACTACAGATTATCTAAGACCAAAAACATAAAAGCATCAAATAAAAAAAAAGAAAAAGAAATATTTCAGAAGGTGGAAATCGGATCAGAATGGCATGGCCTTTTCAATTATTTTGGCGAATTAATTTTTTCCTGGATTAATATAATAATAAAACAAAGTAAATATACTTTGTGTGTTGTTGCAACATGTAAATTCTAGATGCCTCAGGTTAACGTAAAATACAGCATTGGGAACCTAATTAATTTATTGCTGGGGAAATAATGCAAAAAGGTAAAAAAATATTTGCAAACTCTAAAGGGAAACTTCAAGGCCAGTTGCATAAGACCGATTTCAATAAAAAATAATAAAAAAACTATGGAATATTTAAGGTCTTGTAAACTTAGAAAATTAGTCAAAGAAAAACAGCTGTCAAAAATAAAGGTTAAATAAAAGAGATCATATGGACTTATAATAGAATTAATGAATAGTTTTAGAATTAATTGAATTCAATTAAACATTCATTTGGTCAAACATTCATGCACTCTAGTCAAGCAAATGTTAAGACTGTAAGTAACACAGTCAGTACCCATAGAGAATACTGTAATACAATCTGCATTCTTAATATTTGGACAATGCTTATCTGTGAATTTTAAGAGCTCTAAAAAGTTGAAATGCAAAGTCATTCCTAGGGTGAGGGGCAACCGGGTAAGCTTGCCCCGGATGCCACAGCTGGAGGTGACTAGACGATTGCCCACTTATATAGAATTTATTCTTTTATTCGGCTTATTTTTGATTATATTTTAGTCGAGAGGGGAGAGGAGGGGAGCTCTATTTATTTTTCCCCAGGCACCCCCAATCCTAGGAACGGCTCTGTCACATGCATTGAATTTCTAGTCTTTTGTGTTGGCATTGATTACCTAATGCAATGTAGCATTTCAAACTCATTAACATTTATTTTATTGCCTGAAAATAGAGACTAAATCTCTTTTGAAGGACTCGTCTTGGAGGTCCATGAAGAAGGACTATCTAAAGTTTAGAAGGACTCAACTCTTCCTGGCAAGGTCCTTTCAAATTCTCATCCTGGAGTCTACCAACGCGATAACATCCCTGAAGGTAGTCTCCCTTCCTTAATTTCTCCTTTAAATTAAACTTAACACTACAAGATGGCAATCTTTATTTTTATCATCAATAATAGCACTCATATAAACCCTAGTATCTGGTTCCATCCCTAAATTAGAGGTAATAGAAATAGTCAAAGTCTGGATGTAATAACACTCTTTATTCCTTGGTAGTGCTCTAAACACATAAAAATAAGTGAAAATATCTCAAAATGTATCATAATATATGTCAACCATAATAAAATAAAAAATAGATATCACAAAAAGATATTATATACTTCTTGTGACCAAGCCCCAAACATTCATGGTCTTCTCTAAAAAAGGAAAATATTCACAAACATAAAAAAATAAATCAAGTTTTTTTCAACTTAAAGTATAAAGCCAAATTAAAACTTAAAGCGAAAAAAAACTATTACGTACATGAAGTTGCTTGCCCCCTCCCCAATGCCTCGCTCTTTACGCTAAAGTTCCAAAAAAAGCTATTGTTCCAATTTTTTAAGAATGATTCCCGAAGTATAAGGGGCCGTTTATTTAGAATAATAAGCTCTTTTAAAAGTTCTGTATTTTCGTATATCTTACAGTCAACTTGAATTTTTAAGGCATTTTTCATAATGCTTGGCTATTAAAAATAATGATTATGTTAGTATAATTACAAACTATTAATATAAATAATACTTTAACAGTTTGATAATTTTGGAGTTGTCTCCGACTATCTAATATAATTTGTTTCATTGCCCGGTTATTTTAAATACTGTATTTTTTTTGTCACGTCATTTAAACTTAATGCCAGCAATTTGTATACAGCAAATATGGGGGAAATTTCAAAAAGCAATCTAAAAAAACAAGCTGAAAAATATTTTATTTTACAATTGTCCTTTGTTTGTATCTGAAATTTTAATCCGTTTGAGGTAGTGAAAACCATATGCTAAGCTGTTTTCAAAGGGAAGATCAAACAGGACAGTATATATTTTTCTGCGGTTTAAGTCATTAGCCAGCAAATTGAAATGGTGGTAATTTTTGCGTTGGATTAACTTTGTAAAATTACTTATTTCTGTAAAATTACAAATTTTTTTCTGTTAGGACTTGCCGGTCAAATCATGACAGTTTTTTTCTCCTTGGCTGTAGTTGTTAAGAAACAAAATGACCCGATGGGAAGGTCATATCCATGGGGGGGGATTACCCGTTTGACGGACTTCTCTGAAATTTTGTCCGACACGTATAAAGTATAATAAAATACAATAAACAAATTTTTTAAGCGTTTTTAAGGTTTTTTTGTCCCCCTCCCCCCGAAAAAGAGGGTAAATCCTTGCCTGGTGACTATTATTTATGTTGTGACATTCTTAGTAAGATTACTTTCATCTGTAAAATTGCAATCTTTGTTCCATTAGCAAATTCAGTGCCGGATTTTGCATACAGTCATTGCGGAAATTGTCCGTCACGCATCAATCCAATACTTTCATCTATTAATTCTATGAATATCTACCTAAGTTTTGCCCTAGGAATGACGCTAGGACTGATGACAGACAGACTTATCTATCAACAAATGAACTGATATCATTTTTATACAATCTTAATAAGGGCTTATGCGTGATTTGCCTCTATCACTCCATTGGACTATCTGTCTTGGCTTTTTCTATAATTTGCCATGGTTTGATGCCCACAACTACTTGATTTTAATTTATTAAATTTATTGAACAGGACAGCCTTTCAGTTGAAAAAACTTTTTTTTTTATTTTATTACAAAGAGGGATCAGATGAATGAATTGCACATGCATGTTAAGTTAGGAAGCTATGTTTTAATATGTGCAGTCATAATAGACCGAACTCTTAGCCTCAGACCTCAGGTGCGTTTATTACAGAGGAGACAAGACTTAGATAGGCCTAGGTGCATTTATCTGCCCCGGGAACAGCGAATAACATAAAAAGTAACCTATACCTATAAGAAACAAGAACGGTATTTTTCAAGATCATCAAAAATAGATAGTTTTCAAAATATAGGGGACGTAGTTGTGAGTCAGCCGTTAGTGTTTGTGAATGAATTGTTACTCAAACGCGAGTCAAAAATGTTTGTCCCGTCTTTTCTGCCATCTACATTTTTGACTAATGCTTTCCAAGCAAAGCGTTTTTTAAAAGTAATGATCCCATCGGTAACCTTTGCATACGCTACTATGTCGTCCAAATTACTATATTGATTTTCCTGACAATATGAATTAGCAAACAGCATCCCCAATTTTAGAAAGCTTCAACTTTCTTGGCGATCGAAATTAGCAAGCTACTACCCTGACTTCAGAAACTAATAGGCCCAGCCAGGGTGCCGAGGCCCAGCCAGGGTGCCGAGGCACCAATTTGGGTTTTATCGGGCTTCTGTCAATTTGTACTGAACACTGTGGAGATTTTGGCAACAAGCGGTCTCTAGCAAAAAGAATATGAGGAAATTCTCCCTGCAATGATTTACCATCTAATTAATCAAATAGTTTTCATGAAATCATTTGACAGTCGGGGGTGTATACACACCAAGAATCAATTTCAAATTATGACTTATCCAAACTTTAGCAGGACTGCAAAGGTGTTTCCAGCTGATAGAGAATAATACTATAAGATATGACAGTTACAAAAATATTCAGTAATAATTTTCTGTTCAAGGAGAAAAGTCCACAAATATTGAAATAGGAGCACTTTTTAGTAAGAGCTATACATGATGTTAGGTCTGCAATGGTGGAGCAACTATCTAAAATTAATCTTTCATGTTCAGCTAATATGTCACCCAAGCATTCCGAACTGCTTGCCATTATCCATAACATGAATGCAGGCATGGCAAAGGAGTTTAGAATTAAGACAATTCGCCGAAAATCCATGTCACCGGCCCCATCAAACTGCAACTTTTTAACGTTGCGCACAAAAAATATAAAATGCAGGGTTGTGTTTGCTACTTGAAGGAATATAAAAAATTCATTGATTTTTACGAATAAATTCACCTCTGCGACAATTTGTCTATGACAATAAACCGCTTTCTTTAAAACTATCTGCGACCTCTGAAGCAACCAAATTTGGTTTTTTGTTTTGTCAGTAAGCCTTTTACAAATTATAACATATATATGTAACACTAAGTAGTATAAATGTATGAAAAATGATACAGCAGTATTAAGTATCATGTGTGAAAGAGAATGGTTCTCTGAATAAATTAAGTATACGCTGATTGATGAGAATATTGTAAAAATCAGATTACCAACTATATCGTATACCTTAATTTTAATGCTATTACCAAAAATTCTACCCCAAGCATCATTGCTTCTTCGGATTACAAACAAAGCAGAAATTACAGATATTGCAATAAATATAGTTGAAACGATATACCTTAACAAACTTAAAGCATCGGTAACGTAATAGACATAAAAGTTTTTGGCCCAATAAAAAAAACAGGGACAATAGAAACAAAATAGAACAAACGAATAAATCTTATAAATCCACGCGGTTTCTTTCACTAACAGATAAAACCCGAATATTTTAAGTAAAAATAATGAAAGGAGTTTTGCCATTAGGTTCAAGTATTGTTTTTTCACCAAGGAAAGAGTCCATAAAAAGGAATATTCATTTCGAAAAATTTGCCAGATTCCTTGAAATTATCTTCGTTAGCTGAAACAAAACTAAAATAGTCACAGATTTAACACTAAACTTTTAAAAATTCAACTTCCGTTTAGCCAAAATCTACTGAAAATGAGATTTCCCAGCTCACTGTAAACTTTTTTTTTTTAATAAAAAAAAGCCAGTTAGAAGGGATTTTTGCGTGAAAATGTTTATCTTTATTCAAAAAAGCTTGTTTCCAGCGACAACATTGTTTATATCAGAAAAGTGACTTGAGCAAGATTTATCCAAAGGTCGTTTCTTCCTTAGACTTATGTTGTAAACTTGAAATTGGATCACCTTGAACATTTATTCAGCTCTGGTAAATCGAAAAAAAATTTATTATTTTTTAACAAATTTGAAACCTACCTTCTTTAAGGTTGTAAAATCTAGACATTTTAGAGTATCTAAAGGATTAAATATTGATCCTTTATATTATGTACTTTATTCGGTTCGGGATGGAATTTTGAGGAAAGAGGAGAACACGCTAGGTTTAGTGCATGCAACACGTGCATCAGACGTACCCCTAACGTGCATCGTGCATATCTGAAGATATATATCTAATATTTTTTTTTCTTTGAATTTAACTCCCTTCTTTAGAACAATAAAATTTGACAGCTCAGATTATTTTTACTGTATCTTGAGAGCCTCAAAAAAAAAAAAAATTCCACGTAAGAGCCAATAGGAAGAAAACCTGAAATACATTTTTCTCTCCTTAATTTAAAATTTATGCTGTGTAATATAAAGGGTTTTGATTCACCAGAGCTGTATTCTGAGACTATGTTTAGTAGCCAGTTAGTTTTGTCCTTGCTTTTCCTTTAGTCAAGGGTT